>NC_086007.1:682500-712500 GCF_030014385.1 Trichomycterus rosablanca
TCAAGTGTTGTACCCTCACACGAACATCATATATCTGTGTTATTATATCTATATTATTATTATATTTACATTAATGACTGTAGGTCGCCATCTACAGGCCAGTTTTGGTATTTTTTAACAATAGTACTTTTGGTAGCACCTCTGGCGCCCCCCTCAGGAATTGCTCTCCTCAGGAATGTACATCCTTGACCACAAATACCCCAGGTGGTAGCAAGCAGTTTGGGGATGCACCTTTTTTTATTATATAAGAATATTAGCGCATTAGAGCCCTCTAGTGGTAAACTTACAGTAGCGCAGGTGCTACGTTTAATCACACACACACACAGCAGCTTAAACGATTGAATGGTGTGTTGCTCACTAGTGAGACTTCTCTGTGCCCATAAAACAAAGAACTGTCATCTTACTCTGAAAGCAAACAGGTCTGGAAGGTCCATGTAATCCGACACCCAACAAAAAACAAAAAAAACAAAAACAGGAATGCTGTACAAACAAGAGGCTGCCGGAATTCAGGTGTCACTGTCCACAGCCAAGCAAGCTTTGCATGAACATGAGCTTAAAGGCAGGTTGGCACACTGCTCCGAAACCCGGACCCTAACGCTGGACTGAGGTTCGTTTGTGATTAGATGGATGATGAACGAGCCCTCTAGAGCAGTGTTTGGCCTTATTTGGCTCTAACAGTCAGATTGTATCTACTGTAAAGCATGGTGGGTGGTAGTATTATGGTCTGGAGACATTTTGCTTCCAGAAAATTCTTTAATCCTGGCTGCAATTGGAAGTCCCAGCAGGATTATGAGTTAAAATGCTGGTTATGAAATGACCAGCATCAGTGCCAGACATTAGAAATGCATTTTTTATCATATTTTAAATTAATTCCTCGTTTTTTAAACAGGACGTCCAAAAAACTCATGACCAGGCACCCAAGACCGGTTTGGAGATATTACAAGGCATCCTTATACCTCCGAAAATCCCAAAAATGATTCATATGAGCTGAAAAATCTACAAAGCAAAGAGTCACTTGTTAGGAGTCATATTGAGGAATTATTTGGAAGTGATTCAGAAGTGAATCACTTGTATACAGTATAGATGCTACACGTTATGGGAGGGGTGAAGAATCGCAGCACGTGTCGGTGTGTGTGTGTGTGTGTGTGTGTGTGTTGTGTAAACATGAAGTGTGTGTACATGAGAAACACCTACAGCGTGGATGATGTCCAGCATGTCGTAAGCCTTGGTGCTCTCAAAAGGAACCAGGGTGTCGAGTCCAGGAACCAGACGGTCACTGTGGAGGGCAGGGGGGGGGCAGGGGGACAGGACAACGTCGTTACACCCTCAATATTTACATTTACAGTATTTAGCAGACGCTGTTATCCAAAGCGACTTACAGTACAGTTACAGTACACAATCTGAGCAAGTGAGGGTTAAGGGCCTTGCTCAAGGGCCAACAGGAGCAACCTGGCAGTGGTGGGGCTTGAACCAGCGACCTTCTGATTACTAGTCCAGTACCCTAACCACTAGGCTACTGCTGGAGTAGTTCTGAAATGTTCTTAAAGTGCCTATAGGGTTCGAATCGTCCGGGCGTCTACATACAACAGACAAGATTATACGGTGGGAGGGGGTGATTCCAGGAAACCTGGACCCACTGCAACCCTGACCAGGATAAAGTAGAGCTAAAACATGAAGAATTTACTATGGGTCTGCATCTCTCTACCCAAAACACGCCCCCTCAGACACGTATGCAGTAGCCGACCGCTTCTTTTCACCTGTACGTGGCTGGTCACACAGGGATCAGAGTGCAGCGCCTCCACCAGCCAGCAGAGGTCACAACTGCAGCAGTAACTATCGCCCTCACCCTCAGACACCTCTGATTATGTCTGTATAGGCACCCGGTAGATTTGAACTCAGGAGCATCGAGATCTCAGCGGGCGTGTTTTACCGCTGCGCCACCCGAGCGCCGCTACACTGAGGCGCTACTACTCTCTACGCTCACCACGGCTGCTCAATGCAACATGCAACACTGCCACCTAGTGGCCTGGCCTGCTCTGGTCATGTGCAGGTGTAGATGTTACCTGGGGTCGTGGCACTCGGAGATGGGTGATTGATCCTGATTGCTCAGAGGAAGGAAGTTAAAAAACCCTCTGAGGTTCAGCAGCGCATCGATGTCGTTCTCAAACGCCCGGTGAGCCACGCCTACAGAGAGAGAAGGAACCGCCATCATGCTAACGAAATATCATACAGGAGTGAATTCTTTTCCCCTGCCAGAGGTGGACTCTCACAGAGAGCTGTATTACATACGGAGAGTCCCGCTATGCTCTACGCAAAGTATCCACCACCTGTGTAAATGGCCAGCAGAGGGCCTCGGAGACGCCCGGCCAGGACTGGAGCTCAGCGGGGATTCAAACCCGAGAGCTAACAATAAACTAAGCTATCACACCCGATCATGTAGAGAACAGTGCCGCTCCTATACCGCTACTTTTCCCCTTACCCGAGACCGCCGTGTGCGTCTTGGCTCCCCCGAGCTCCTCCTGCGTCACGTCCTCGTTAGTGACCGATTTAACCACGTCCGGTCCCGTGATGAACAGATACGACGTGTCCTGGAAGAACACGCAAACCACTTAGACATGTCCGATTCCCCTGACTGCATCAGGGATCAGGTAGGAAGTGGGGAGGGTCACCAGGTTTTCACACAGACTCGTCGTGTTCTTGACTCACCTTGACCATGAAGGTGAAGTCGGTGAGGGCGGGCGAGTACACGGCTCCGCCTGCACACGGACCCATGATGAGGGAGATCTGAGGAACCACACCCGACGCCATCACGTTCCTCTGAGACACACACACACACACACACACACACACACACACACACACACACACACACACACACACACACACACACACACAGGTCAATCACCAATACCTGCATCAGTGTTGTAGGGGGTCTGGTGCTACCTGGACACACTGAACATTGGACAACCACGTGTCCAGACAGTAACTGGTCTGTTCAGGTGATTCAGCCACACCCATGTATCCTGTGACTAAATGTTCATTCCTGTTACCCACATTTTGTTGTTATCAGTTTATTTTAAAAAGAACATGTTGTGATAAATCACTACTCTGTGCCCTCGTCTAGTCCACGTGTCTGTAATTTCAGCGTACCAGGAATATGTCGGCGTATCCTGCCAGAGAGTCCACGCCCTCCTGGATTCTGGCTCCACCGGAGTCGTTCAGACCGATCACAGGAGCTCCGACCATCATCGCCTGGTCCATCACCTTGCAGATCTTCTGGGCGTGGGCTCCGGATAAACTCCCCCCGAACACGGTAAAGTCCTGAAACCAAAAAGCGGTGTGATGACATCACGTCCTGTCACATGAGACCAGGTAAGAGTGCAGTAAGGTCATGTGATACTCACCTGGCTGAACACGTACACGAGCCGGCCGTTGATTCGCCCCTGTCCTGTTACTACACTGTCACCTGGGTACTGAACACACACACACACACACACACACACGTGATGTGATGATGGAACGGAAGCTCATTACAGTGGACCCACCACCCCTAACATGTGCTGGAGGAAGCATGTGCTAGCCAGCCTGGGTGATATGTGTACATGATAAAAAAATAATAAAAACAAAGCAGCACAGTAACCTTGTTGTGATCGGCCTCCATCCCGAAATCAGCGCAGCGATGTTCCACAAACATGTCGTACTCAACGAAGGAGTCGGGATCCAACAGCAGAGCGATCCGCTCTCGAGCCGTCAGCTTCCCCTAAACGAAGAGAGCGGAGGTGAAGAATTCCTATAAAAGCTCAAGAACGCTGCAAAAACTCTGGGTGGTCCTAATGTTTTGACACAGTCTGGGCACCACTGGGTACATTCAATTAAAAAATGCTCTTTTTAATGCAGCTTTTAGTTTGGACAGAGCCCTGTTGTAAAGTCTCACAACCACAGGTCAAGAATTGTCCATCGTGCCATCCTGAACATCGTCCTCTGGCACACCAACCACCAGCATGTCCCCCCCACCTCCGTCTTTTCCTCATAGAACTCTCATCCCTCATCTGCACATGCTCAGACCATCTTAATCTCGTCTACCTAACTCGGTCTCTATATCATCCAGCCCCAATTTGGTAACGCAAGTAAGTCAAGGCAAGTCTTATAGAGAACTGTATCTTTGTTTCTGGTTAAGATAATGGATTAGCAATCAGAAGATTGCCGGTTCAAGGCCCCTCACTGCCCTGTTCCCACTGTTGGGCCATTGAACCCTAAACTGATCAGACTGTACTCGGTCACAACTGTAAATCGTTTTGGATAAAAGCGTCTGCTGAAATGCCATAAATGTAAACGACTGAATACTGACTGTTCGTACAGAGGTAGCTTGTAACTCAACTTCCCCTACATTCAAAATCTTTAAAACTTTGCACCTTAAACTCAACGTTTGTGCGACTGTCGCTTTGTTGAGCGCTCGGCTTGATCAGTAAACCCTCATCAGCGTGTGAATCTGATCTGAATCTGCATCAGTGTGGAATAAGGTTCAGATCCAGGGTTACAGCTCCACGTGTATCTGTGTTTATCTGGATTCTCCTCCCTGTTTCACTTTTAAACTTGTGTTACAGCTCCAGATTCTGAGAAACGGTGAGAATCAGAATCAGCTTCTCCCAGAGTCTAAAACGCTTCTGGTTCAGAATAAAGCTTAACGTGGTTTAATGTAGTAAAAGAAGGAGACAGGAGCACTAAACTTCTCTTCATTATTACTGCTCATAAGTTCCTCCACTAATCACATTCCTCACTCGCTGTTTTACTACAATAAGTCACGATGAGTTTTGTGCACCGCCGTCACACTTCATAGGAAATAACGGCACAGCGTCGGTGCTGAAGGGAATACGGTACTCCAACATCGAGCATCTCCAGCATTAAGAAGCATCAGGAAACAATAAAGAAGTAAAACTAAAGTGCAGCTTTTATTGTCTTTTTATTGATGTGTAACTGTTAGTAATTGTATTTCAGTGTGTTTATATTATATTTGTGTTATTTTCAGTGTTTAAGTGTCAAAAACAACCTCATTATTTTACATGAGACTAAAATATCTGCAGCTGCACGGGACCATGGACGCATTAACAGGTTCTTCAAACGTCCTTACGGGAAAAAATACCTCGAAACTCAACGTCTTTAAAACTCAACACCCCTCCCAGAACCGACTGGGGTCCAGTTTCAAGGTACCGCTACTGGAACCATCCTGGTTTGGACTTGTGTGGCTCAGGTCACAGGAAACACAGCACAGATAAATGGAAAAATAAACTCTAGATATTCTAGAAGCAAATGTCACACAGTCAGTCATGGAACTGAAGCAGAAAATGAGACACTGAGACAGAAACTCTAAACCCACCATGACCTGCTTTAAGAAGCACAAGGTGAATTCCTGTGCTGGCCATCACAGAACCCTGATTTAAATACTGAAAAATCAGCAAGAAGATCCAAACAGATCTCAGATCTAGAAGGATCTGGTGGGGTGTTAAAACTTTTGCACACTCCACAGGTCCCACTGATATAAACTCATTCTGCAGTAACGTGGTGTACACTTTAAAACCGAACAGATTAGTGCTTTATCCAGGGCTGTATACACTTCTTCCTCAGGGTTGTGAGTGTTGTGAATAAGTTTTCACACCCGTTTGTGCTGGGATTCGATCCTGCTCCCTCCTCCACCTCTCAGAGCCGCTCTGCGTTTATTCTCGATCCTCTCCTGAACAGAAACACTTCCAGCTCCTCTCCAGAGAGTCTTCTGTAACAGAGCTGCAGAGGAGGCCTGAGGAACCGGGGAGAGAGTCCTGAGAGAGCATTTCAGTCCGGTTAGGATGGCGCTGCTGCTCCGGATCAGGGTTAACGCCGCCATTTTCACCCCCCTGTCACCGACCGACCTGTGTCCTTACCGGGCGCTCGCGTCTGCGCATGCGCGGGGCCGGCTCTTAAAGACGCAGGGCGATTTTACTGAGTTTGTTCGAGTGTTTTGCTCTTTACCTGACGTGTTTATGTATTTCTTATCAGAAATGGCTTCTATGTGCATTTTACTGCAAATTTAACTGCCCGTTTGTTTAATAGTGATATAACGAAATGTAGCGTTCGATTTCTGTGCGTTTAACACTGCGATATGCAAATGAGGTCCGCTGTGATTGGCTGGCTGACGCTCACATTCTTGCGTAACAAGTACGGCCAGAGATCTTGACGCATGCGCAATAATCCAGTACGGTTGCCACACGTCTGACCAAATACCTGGACACTGTCATTCTGATGACCGACTGACTGCTTTTGCACTTTTGTCCTTGTGTTTAATGAACAATAAGTTGCACAAAGTGGAGCACTTTGGCAATGCCGTGTACGTTTTATTATTCATTTACATTTACGGCATTACAGTTATGACTGAACACAATTTTTGAGCAATTGAGGGTTAAGGGCCTTGCTCAGGGGCCCAACAGTGGCAACTTGGTGGTGGTGAGGCTTGAACCGGCAACCTTTTGATTACTAGTCCAGTACCTTAACCACTGAGCTATCACTGCCCTTATTCATCAAGTCATTATTTTTTTAGTGAAAATTTTTTTTTTAGCGCGTCCAATTGCCCGATTGCGTCACGCTTCCTCTCCACGAATGCCGATCCCCGCTCTGATCGAGGAGAACGAAGCTAACCCACGCCCCCTGCGACACGTGGGCAGCAGCCGTATGCGTCTTATCACCTACACTTTGACGAGTGCAGTGCAGCTCAGCGTTGTGTACGGAGAGGCACACCCTGAGAGCACTCTCTTCCCGTCTCTGTGCAGGCACCATCAATCAGCCAGCAGAGGTCGTACTTGCACCAGTCATGAGAGAGAGACCCCATCCGGCTTAGTCCCACCCATATTTATCTTTCTATGCTAGCTCATGCTACCCCACCACAGTGGAAAGGTCAGATAATGGGTCTGTGTGAAACCCTAGCTCTCTCTCTACACAGACGCATTTCACGTCATCCTACACTCCCGAGAAGAGGGCGTGTCTAAATCCTTAGCTCCCTTGAAATGCTCCTACTGAGGCGCCTTAATCCTGAGTGATGATCTGACTGAATGACGAGGGAGCGTCCGACGCCTCCTCAACGCTGAAGATCAATCCCAGCATTCAGTGCGGCACGACTCTCCTCACAGAAAACTACAAACATGGTGGACAAATCAATATGGAGCAACCAACAGAGTTCTTATCACATGTAAATAAATTCTGTTTGATGTGTAATCTGTATAAAGGTGTGATTATACGAGTGTGGGTTTATTTGTACACTGGGGCGTCAGGGAGAGTTTAAGCGTTTCGGTGTTAGTTGTAATGCTTGTGTGAACCACCAGAGGGCAGCACAACATTTCATATTTTTTGTTTTATTTATATATTTTTACCGTCGCTTTACCCTGGTCAGGGTCGCAGGATGTACATGTGTATGTGTGTATGTAAAACAGCATCTGCTCTGTGTGTGTCTTGGTGATTAACACACTCATCTGTTTCTACATATCTACTCAACACTTTCATATCAACCTCTCACACACACATACACACACACACACACACACACACACACACACACACACACACACTAAACAAACATTCGAAGCTTTTATACTTTTCATCAGCTGAATGATCAGGGTGCAGCTCAGGAATTGAACACCAGCGTGTCGTTCAGCTCTTCTGATTTATTACTAAATGTAAGGAACCACATGATGAATCTGATGTTTTATAAAAAATCAGTTTGGGACCAAATTGAATTATTATTTTTGCATAAAGACAAAGTGAGGTGCAGCACCCCCATCCAAGAAAAAATAAATGAATTAATAAACAGCCTTGGGTTTTCACCCTTTGACTTTAATGATTCAAAGACCCCAATACTTCATGAAATCAAGGAGTCTACCTCTGCAGAATCAAGCAGAAGTAGAACATGCAATTCCACGCCTCACAGACAGGTGGCACTAAACACTTGCATAAACACTTGCATAATTCGCCCTGCGGTTAAAATAACTGACCAAGAATTGTTTGAAATGTTTTAATATTTTAATATTTTGACTTATTTAGGTTACGTGTGGAGCCGTGAACCTGAAACGGGTTTGTTGAAGGTCACAGTGCTTTGTGTTTATGGTGCTCCAACAGAACCTGGAATGCTGAGCGGAATCAGGTGCAGAAGTATGTGGACGCCGGTTGATCTACAGGTTTGCGTGGAGCCACGCGATGTAGTCGTCTATGGCTCGGATTCCCACCGAGAAGTACGCCGGCCAGAAGGCGAAGCTGATGCAGCCGTGGAAGCCGTCCTCGTAGTGCCGGTGCGTGACGGAAACGCCGGCGAGCTCTAACCTCCGCGCGTACATCATCCCGTCGTCCCTGAGCACGTCGTGCTCGCAGGTCATGATATACGCCCGCGGCAGCGCCCTCAACGCTTTCTGTTCGGCCAGCAGCGGAGCAGCACGCACATCCAGCAGCGCCGGAACCTTCTCCAGGACGGAGGGCGAGCCGGTGCCGGGGAACACCCGCCGGTAGTGTTTGCGCACGCGCTCCGGGATCATCACGGTCCAGTCCAGCTTGGCTCGGTGCGGCTCCACGCGGGTCTGGTCCAGCGCCGTGTGGTTGTTCAGGAGGACGGTGTGGATCAGGTCTGGATCGGCACCCAGGTACTCGAGCCAGTAATGGGCCATCAGGGGGCGGTAGAGGATCGGGATGCCCTGGTTCTGCTGGTAGGATGCGGTGTTGAAGTCCAAAGCCTGGAGGACGGGGTAGATCAGGACCTGCAGCTTAAACTTCACACCGCTGTCGTTCTTCAGGCCGCTGATGTTATTCTTATCAGTCGTGTCGTCCATCACGCCACCGGTACGGTCCTGGTTAATCTGCAGGACGAGAGTACAAGGATTCATGCATCAATTTATTTATTAATTTGCCTTCCTGAGCCACTTTATCTTTGATCACAGGATCTGGAGCTTATTCCAGAAGTACCGAGCTCATTCCCTCATACAGACACGCCCTAAAAACTCAACTCAAATAGGTAAACCAGTAGACGGGATAAATAGAACAGCGAGCACACCAGCGCTGGGATTCTGGACTCTCCGAGTTCAGATCTGAGCTCTGCTACCGGCCGGCTGGGCGCCCCCTAGTGCCTGCAGCAAACAGAATCAACCACTAGTCTGCTGGGTGGGAAAAGACAGGATTATAAAGTGGGTGGGGTCTTCGGCTCTGTGTAAGGACCCTGGTTAGTGGGCCGAGGCGCCTGTACAGAAGTGGAGGAACGTGGAGATCAGCAAGTGACTCTCCGTGTGTGAGACCGATCTCACGCGCCGATCCACCGAAGTACGGGCAAATAAGAAGGGGTCGGAGGGAGGGAGGGAGGGCGTGTCAGGAGAATATACCCTCCTCGTACACCATCGTGGGTCTCCAGCAGAGGAAGAGGAACTGGCTACGACTAAACTGGGAGGAAATGTACAGTGTTCAGCTCCATAACTGTGAAACGAAGATGTGCTAGCTGACCGCTGAAAGACCCTTCCTGGTGCAACTCTTCTATTTCTTCTTTCCGAGCTTGGGACCTGCACTGAGAGCGCACTGACATCCTCCCTTGGACACTGGCCGATCGTGTCTGTGCAGACGCCCACCCGGCCAACAGCACTGCTGGAATTCGAACCCCGGATCCCCAGATCTCAGCAGTAACCACATTCACCATGAGGAACCTTCCTTCAGATTCAGCGTGTTACCACTGCAACAGCGACTCCTACTGTTCGGTCTAGGTAATGGCATGAGTAGTGAAGGAATACAGAACACAGAGGGCAGAGCTTGTTCATCCAAATGAGCTGCTGGTTGGTGTAAAGAGTTGGCAGCAGGGGTCGCCAGTGTGCACAGGGGAATTGGATATATCCCAGACTGGGACGTTAGAAGACGTTCACATGAGCACTAAATAGGGAACGAGGTGTGCGGTTTGGGATGGAGAATTTACCCGCTGTGCCACGGCGGCGGCGAGGTTCCCTCCTGCACTGTCGCCACAGACAGCGACGCGCCCGGGGTCCACCGAAAACTGCGCCAACACCTCACGCTGCAGGAAGTAACGAGACGCTCGTACACACTCCTCATACTGAACCGGAAAACGTACGTCAGGGGCCATACGGTAACTGTGGAGAGAAAACACACACACTCATTTAACACACACACACACACACACACACACACACACACACACACTAACACACACACGGCTAACATACACATACAAATACACTGACACACACACTCAGCTAGCACACACTGACACACACACTATCACACTCACACACTAATGCACACACACACACACACTCACACATACACTGACACACACTGATACACACTGATACACACTCAGCTAGCACACACTGACATACACTAACACACACAAACACTCTCACACACACACTCACAGACTAACCCACACACAAACACACACTGACACACTCACTAACATACTCACACAAACACACACTGACAAACACCGACACACAAACACTGACACACACACACACTCAGCTAGCACATGCACAAACACACACTGACACACACACACAAACACTGACACACACAAACACACACTAACAGACACTGACACACACTCAGCTAGCACATGGACACACACAAACTCACACTGGCACACACTCACACTGACACACACTGACACACACTAACATACACACAAATACACTCACACACACAAACACACACTGACAGACACACAGACACAAACACACACACTCCACTAGCACACACACACTGACACACAAACACACTCACACACACACACACATACTAACACACGCTAACATACACAAACACACTGACATATGACACACACTCAGTTAGCACACAAATACACACAAACACTAACACATACAAACACACACTGTGACACAAACACTGACATGAGTAACACACACACACACACTTACTCGACTGTCACCACCACTGCGTCCAGTTTGGCCGCCATTTTCTTGCACAGCAGATCATAAGAACCCAACTCTGTACAACACACAACAACACCAGTACATCAGAACCAGTAAATCAGAACCAGTACATCAGAACCAGTCCTGCCTGACTGACTGGAACCATCTGTGTAACACTTACTGGGTGTCCCGAGGGCCCATCCGCCCCCGTGGATGAACACCACGCCCCTCCTCAGTGACCCACTCTGCGTCGCTTCAGGCTGGTACACTCGCACATGCACGCCGCTGAACTCGGTGTCCAGGGTTCGAACCTCCTCGTAGTCGGGCGGCACCATCCACTCGAAGCTGGAGATGACGAGGTTAATGGTGTGAATGTGATGGGTGAGACCCACGGAGTGTGTGACGTCTGCCTGAGAGAACACACACAGCAAACACACGGTCATACACAACCGGGCCCTCGTCATTCCGATGGGCCCCTGGGCCCCTGACAGGGAGGACATGCAGACGCCCGACCGGCCAATAGCACCTCTGAGACTGGAACCCTGGCTGGAGCAAGCCCTCGTTTATCAGACCCGACAGAAAACGGTGATAAAACTGTTCAAAACACAAAACATTTTGATTGGTGACCTTGAAAGCTTGAGGAAGACTATTATAATAATAGTGGGCACAGGTTCCCTGAACCCGAAAGCATCAGAATTTGGCGTAAACAGCCTGAATCCGTGTTCCCAACCTGCCATGTGCAAGCAGTTCAGGCTGGTAATCAGTGTCCTTGATCAGTGTTTGAAGACCCCGCCCACATAGTCCGGTCATCCCGCCCTAGACATGGTGGCCAATTAGTATCTGCTGCAGGCACTGCCAGTTATGCCCGCTCGATAGCGCCAAGCCGACCGGTGGCAACGCCTCTATTTATTTATATTTAATTACTCGCTTACTTAACCGCTTATCCAGTCAGGGTCGCGGGGGGTGCTGGAGCCTAACCCAGCTTTTCAATGGGCACAAGGCACACAGTAACACCCTGGACGGGGCGCCAGTCCATCACAGGGCAGACACACACACACTCACATATACACACACACACTTATTCATCTATAGGGCAATTCAGTGTCTCCAATTAACCTGGACTGGGAGGAAACTGGAGCTCCCGGAGGAAACCCACGCAGTCACAGGGAGAACATGCAAATTCCTCACAGAAAGGACCCGGACTGCCCCGCCTGGTGATCGAACCCAGGACCTTCTTGCTGTGAGGCGACAGTGCTACCCACCGAGCCACCGTGTCGCCCCTATATTTATTTATTGGTTTATTGTTTTTAAATATTATTAGTATTATTATTACAATTTTTATTATTATTATTATTGTTACAATTTTTATTATTATTATTATTATTACCATTTTTATTTTTTGTTATTATTTTTATTATTATTATTACCATTTTTTTATTATTATTTTTATTATAATTTTTATTATTTATTAATACTATTTTTTTATATTTAGGTATTATTTATTTATTTATTTATTTATTTATTAGTTAGCTATTTTTTATTTCATTGCTATTTTTATGGTCGTCACTTGTAAGGTTGTTATTGTAACTTAAAATTTGTTTAGTATTTATTTTATTGTTTTTTCTGTGTTTTTTAAATCTCTCTTTGGATTAAAAGTTCAAAAGCGTTTGTGGAATTATTTAAAGCTCTCTTTTATTTAAAGTTCTGGTTTTTGCTCTTAAGTCATTAATAAAAATAAATCTGTGTCTATGTTCTCGTTCAGCGTTTCGATCTGATGTTTAATTCTTTCTCAGACGTTCAGACTCGCTCCACCGAGTCTCAGTGTCAGAGCGAGCGGCGGCGGTGGTGACCACTAAGCCGTGAACTTTACCACCAGTTTCATAACCGAATTCCTGCAGTTCTGTGTCGCTCGTGTCCCTTTGACCCAGAAGGTCAGTTTGATCCAGATGCCGAACACGCCGTCCACGTCCAGCCTGGTGTTCAGCGCTAAGTAAGCTCAGGGTCAGAACGTTAGGTCTCACTGGACATTATGTTCAGGTCAAAAGTTCTGGAACAATGAAAACGTGTCGCTTCTCTGTGGACTTCGCTCAGATTAACTCTAAAATTAAACAATAAATACGTGATGAGTTTGGTGTGGAGAAACTTCTGTTAAACACCTTTGGGATGAATTGGAATGCTGATCACAAGGCTGGATGTCCAATAAGCTCATGATCAGGCGTCCACTTACTTCTGCACGTTTACTACCTGTCCCATCTTCTCACCTGTCCAGTTCTGGTCATCATGCATCCTCTGACCTGTCCTAAATACCATGTGTCCCTGTCGCCCCAAGTGTCCTCCAACGTCTCCTACAGTTTCCACCTGTCCTGAATTAGTGTCCACCTGACGGGTCGAGGTCCCTCCGTTCGTCCCACCAGTCCGAAATCCTACACTGCATGCCCGAAAGTATTCGGACCCATTCCAACACCATGAGAATGAACATGCAGTTACCCCCCCCCCCCCCCCCCCCTCTTTCCACAACACTTTACAGTGTGTTTGTGGGGATTTGTGCCCATTCAGCGTTCAGGTGTTCCATGGGGTTGAGATCAAAGCCCTGTGTGGGTCATTCCAGGTTCCTCCACTCCTCAAACCAGTCAGACCAGTAATGCTAGAATGGAAAACGACCCGGGTTCAGACCGCTGCCATAAAGGTAGAGGCGTGTCATTAATTGTTTACGCTCGTCAGCAGTGGGCGTGGCTGAAACACCTGAACTCATAATTGGACGAAGCGTCTACATACATCTGCTAGTTCTGCTCAAGGGTCCAAGAGTGCCAATCTGGCAACCTTCCAATCACCAGTCCTGTATCTTAACCCGCCCCATCCTCCCCTCCCTCGTTTCCTTTAATTACCGTATTAACGAAGTGTTTCTCTCACCAGATTAGTGACGGTACGAAACGTGGCCCCCACCAGCATGAGCTTCCAGGGCTCGCCGACGCCCGCGGGTAACGGGATGTAGATGTAATACGCCACGGCCAGAACCAGAGTTACTCCACACAGCAGCTTCATCGTCCTGAGATTTCAGCATCGAGTGAATCTGAGTCGCGTCCCAGCCGGGGTTTATCTGCCAGAGGTGAATCCGACCGGCCAATCAGATCACAGCACCGAGGACTGCTGGGAAATACATTTTGACATCGTAGTTGTGTTTCCAAACGATACGGTTCCTGTAAAACATCCAGAGTCGTGGATTCATCCTAATAAACCACACTACCAATCATACACTATACAGACAAAAGTATTTGGACACCCGACTGTGAGCTTGTCAGACGTCTCGTTATATAGAGCGACCTCTATGTCAGGGTTTCTTGTGGAGGCTTTAAATTACATCTTGTAAGCCACAGTGGGACCAGATTGTACAGAGATGCATCGTTTGTGTTGCCTGGGTCGCGTAAACAAATCACAGACAAAATGAGGGTCGCTTGTGATCTAGGGAATTTGTGTGGGAATTTGTGCCCGTTCAGTCAAAATATGGCAGCATTTGTACAGCTGGGTGCTGACCGATTTCACAGTTGATGTTCCGATTCATCCCAGAGCTCTTAAATGGGGCTGAGGTCAGGACTCCTTTATAGAGCTCGCTCATGCTGGAACAGGAAAGGGCCTTCCCTAAACTGTTTATAACCCTAACCCTAACCTGTTAGTGACTGTTGAGGCTGAAACAGTAATTTCAGTCATTAGAAGACCAGCACACGCCTCCTCGGTCATGGATTCTAACAGAGAGCTTTAGCATGTGTGGAGGAACCCGCTACACTCTCTGTATTCCTCCACCACCTGTGAAAGCACCTCGACTGGACAGTAGGTGTCACTGTTTCTAAGCACCTTTTCTTGGGGGTCTGTGGATAGAAAACACCTCAAAGAATGTAAATACACTAAATACACAGATCTATCCAGATGTGCTGCCTGTATAATATAATAATATACAGATCTATCCAGATGTGCTGCCTGTAGTATATAATAAGATACAGATCTATACAGATGTGCTGCCTGTAGTATATAATAATATACAGATCTATCCAGATGTGCTGCCTGTAGTATATAATAAGATACAGATCTATCCAGATGTGCTGCCTGTATAATATAATAATATACAGATCTATCCAGATGTGCTGCCTGTATAATATAATAATATACAGATCTATCCAGATGTGCTGCCTGTATAATATAATAATATACAGATCTATCCAGATGTGCTGCCTGTAGTATATAATAATATACAGATCTATCCAGATGTGCTGCCTGTATAATATAATAATATACAGATCTATCCAGATGTGCTGCCTGTATAATATAATAATATACAGATCTATCCAGATGTGCTGCCTGTAGTATATAATAATACACAGATCTATCCAGATGTGCTGCCTGTATCGAGATGTGCTGCCTGTTGTATATAATAAGATACAGATCTATACAGATGTGCTGCCTGTAGTATATAATAATATACAGATCTATCCAGATGTGCTGCCTGTAGTATATAATAAGATACAGATCTATACAGATGTGCTGCCTGTAGTATATAATAATATACAGATCTATCCAGATGTGCTGCCTGTAGTATATAATAAGATACAGATCTATACAGATGTGCTGCCTGTAGTATATAATAATATACAGATCTATCCAGATGTGCTGCCTGTAGTATATAATAAGATACAGATCTATACAGATGTGCTGCCTGTATAATATAATAATATACAGATCTATCCAGATGTGCTGCCTGTAGTATATAATAATACACAGATCTATCCAGATGTGCTGCCTGTATCGAGATGTGCTGCCTGTTGTATATAATAAGATACAGATCTATACAGATGTGCTGCCTGTAGTATATAATAATATACAGATCTATCCAGATGTGCTGCCTGTATCCAGATGTGCTGCCTGTAGTATATAATAATATACAGATCTATCCAGATGTGCTGCCTGTATAATATAATAATATACAGATCTATCCAGATGTGCTGCCTGTATAATATAATAATATACAGATCTATCCAGATGTGCTGCCTGTAGTATATAATAATATACAGATCTATCCAGATGTGCTGCCTGTAGTATATAATAATACACAGATCTATCCAGATGTGCTGCCTGTATAATATAATAATATACAGATCTATCCAAATGTGCTGCCTGTATCGAGATGTGCTGCCTGTAGTATATAATAATACACAGATCTATCCAGATGTGCTGCCTGTATAATATAATAATATACAGATCTATCCAGATGTGCTGCCTGTATCGAGATGTGCTGCCTGTTGTATATAATAAGATACAGATCTATACAGATGTGCTGCCTGTAGTATATAATAATATACAGATCTATCCAGATGTGCTGCCTGTATCCAGATGTGCTGCCTGTAGTATATAATAATATACAGATCTATCCAGATGTGCTGCCTGTATAATATAATAATATACAGATCTATCCAGATGTGCTGCCTGTATAATATAATAATATACAGATCTATCCAGATGTGCTGCCTGTAGTATATAATAATATACAGATCTATCCAGATGTGCTGCCTGTAGTATATAATAATACACAGATCTATCCAGATGTGCTGCCTGTATAATATAATAATATACAGATCTATCCAAATGTGCTGCCTGTATCCAGATGTGCTGCCTGTAGTATATAATAATACACAGATCTATCGAGATGTGCTGCCTGTAGTATATAATAAGATACAGATCGATCCAGATGTGCTGCATTTAGTATATAATAAGATACAGATCGATCCAGATGTGCTGCATTTAGTCTAGTTTTATTGAGAATAGATTGATAAAAACTTACTACAGGAATACACGTCCATATGGTAGAACAAACTACAGAACACCGACAAAGCGAAGCCTCTCACTCATGTAAACAGAGAGATGTGCGCCGCCTAGTGGACGCTTACTGAACTACTGGTCACTTTTATTACATACCTTTAAACTCAGAGTGTATCTGGAGTACACAATGGTAGGAGTCGCTGTTCCTGTAGTCCTTATCACAGCCCTCTCTGCCACTGGAAGTGCTTCGTCTAGTAAAAAGCTTCAGTTCTGTCTGTAAAACAGTGAAGCTTCATAAATCCTGATGTTCTGACCTGACCTGTTTACTCAGTCACACACTGTTTTACTCACAGGAATGTAAAAACTTTAAGGTGTGTCCTCTGTTCTCTGTGTATCTTTCATTATTCATCCCTAATGCTACTCATATTTATATCTCCAAATACACCAGGGCTTTATTATAATTTCAAAACAATAGTTATGACTCTTGACATTGATCTACAGTATAATGTTTTAATGTGATTAGTAAATGCAGATGTGAGTGTTTTCTGAATGTGATGAGTAAATGACCAAGTTTGGCTTGAATTTTGTGTTTTTGACCTGCTGGAGCAGCTTGTTTGCTTACATTTCTTCCTAATGTACAGTGGGGACCAACTAGAGGCAATGTTAGTGCTGTATTCTTCTTTTAAATATACATAAAATGCAAAATACGAATCTCAAATCATAAACCTTAAGCAACCACTCGATGACTAAAGAAGATCAAGTTGTGCTGACAGTCATGGACTTTAACTCCAGCATTTCAGAGGCTCTTGAAGACGAAGTTAAGCATTCGGTAACTTCACATCTCTTTGAAATGTTGTGAGATCAAATCCCACCACTGCCAAGGTGCCCCAAGTGGCCCCTGAGTAAGACACCTAATACTGAATCGCTTGCATTGTATTGTATATAGTCAGTTGACAGTTGTAAAATGAACTGCAGTATTGCACATTTAAAAAAATATATAAAATGGGAGGATACAGGGAACCTAGGGGGAAACGCATGCAAGAGGAGAACATGCAAAAACTCCTTACAAACTGACGAAGCGAGGATTGATTCAAGGTCTTCAAGGACGCTGTTATTTAGACTGTAGTAGTAAAGCCTCCTCAGCAGGGGGCGCTGTTGCTTCAGAAACACTCTGTTATTACACAGACGAGGAAAAATCAGTTCGTCTATAAATAAATCGGTTTAATTAAAGTAAAAATTAAAATAAAAACTTCATTTTCATCTCGATGTGTCAAATATTATTGAGCTTTACTGAATATAAATGTTCTGACTGTGTTAAATCTTAAAATGCGCCTGAAACACATTAAGTTGATTAGTGTGCAGGTATTAGCATGTATTAGCATGTATAAATCAGAACCCACATGATTATTAGATTATTAGGTTATTAGGTTCGAACCCTGCACCCACCTGCTCCTCCACTGCACCACCTCCACTGATCCCACTCGTACCATGAACTTTAATCCTGCTTATACATCCACAGTTGTTATCTGCCTCTGTGTCAACCTTCACCAGGTCCTAAACCTGTCCAGAAATATGTTGACCCTTGACCACTGTTCCAAAACCAGGGGCATCTATATGGAGTCCTCACACCCCTCCCCATGCCCCCCACTGCCCCCTTTGGGGTGTATCCATACAATTTTGTGCACATTCAGTCAAGAGCATTTGTAAAGATGTTTGAAAAGAAGCTCTCATTTCAATCCAGGTTCCATTTCATGGCTGAAATCAGACACCGAGTTTAGTAATTAGAAGAGCTGTCTACATAATTTTGGCCATGTGGTGTGTTTCAGTACAAGCCTTTAACAGTCAGCTCCCCAACAGAAACCACATCAAATATCACCCCTGATTACAGTACACACACATTACTCATTTAATGAGATCGAAATCTGGCTGATGTTCCTTCTATTTGGGGTCTGATGTTCTTTCTTTTTTGGGGTCTGATGTTCTCCTTATTGGGGTCTGATGTTCCTCCTGTTTGGGGTCTGATGTTCCTCCTTTTTGGGGTCTGATGTTCTTTCCTTTTTGGGCTCTGACGTTCTCCTTATTGGGGTCTGATGTTCTTTCCTTATTGGGGTCTGATGTTCCTCCTGTTTGGGGTCTGATGTTCTCCTTATTGGGGTCTGATGTTCCTCCTGTTTGGGGTCTGATGTTCTCCTTATTGGGGTCTGATGTTCCTCCTGTTTTGGGTCTGATGTTCCTCCTTTTTGGGGTCTGATGTTCTTTTCTTTTTGGGGTCTGATGTTCTCCTTATTGGGGTCTGATGTTCCTCCTGTTTGGGGTCTGATGTTCTCCTTATTGGGGTTTGATGTTCCTCCTTTTGGGGTCTGATGTTCCTCCTTTTTGGGGTCTGATGTTCTATTTTTGGGGTCTGACGTCCTGCTTTTTGGGGGGTCTGCTGATGTCCTCCTTCTGGGGTCTGATGTTTCTCCTTTTTGGGGTCTGATGCCCTTGTTTTGGGGTCTGATTTTCCTCCTTTTTGGGGTCTGATGTTCCTCCTTTTTGGGGGTCTGATGTTCCTTCCTCCTGTTTGGGGTCTGATGTTTTTTGGGGGTCTGATGTTCTCCTGTTTGGGGTCTGATGTTCTCCTTATTGGGGTCTGATGTTCTCCTTATTGGGGTCTGATGTTCCTCCTTTTGGGGTCTGATGTTCCTCCTTTTTGAGGTCTGATGTTCCTCCTTTTTGGGGTCTGATGTTCTATTTTTGGGGTCTGACGTCCTGCTTTTTGGGGGGTCTGCTGATGTCCTCCTTCTGGGGTCTGATGTTTCTCCTTTTTGGGGTCTGATGCCCTTGTTTTGGGGTCTGATTTTCCTCCTTTTTGGGGTCTGATTTTCCTCCTTTTTGGGGTCTGATGTTCCTCCTTTTTGGGGGTCTGATGTTCCATCCTCCTGTTTGGGGTCTGATGTTTTTTGGGGGTCTGATGTTCTCCTGTTTGGGGTCTGATGTCCACGGTAAGGAACATTATGGGATAGCAGGAGCATTAAGGATTAGAACTTCCTCCTCCCCATGATGTCACTGTGTCTGATTCACTCTGAACTCCTTCAGCTGTTTCTGGATAAAACAAACATATGGAATCGATTCGGTTTTATTCGCCGAGTCCTCAGGAGTTCCCCTGGACCGAGAAGAGCTCGTTACGGATTACACACCATCAGAAAACATCTGGATGGGAGTTCCCACACATGTGAGCCAGGATTGCACCAAACCATGAAGGAGGGGGAGCGCTAACAATCAGCGTCTATAAAATAAATACAGCAGTGATTAGCAGCAGTTCTGTTTGAGGGCGTGTGGACCGAGAGGAATGAAGACACTGAACTCGAGCAGAGGAACCAAGTCTGTAATCACAACATATACTGGAGGGACACGCCCTCCAACACCCCCACCCCCCCAATTTAGATATGCTCAAAATAAATATAATCCACTCACTTGGTTTGTGTAATGTTAGAGTCCGTCAGTTTTCCCACCATCAGTTTTACTATTTTATTTCTGTATTTTCTCCCTTTTTGTCCCAGTTTAGTCGTAGCCAGTTCCTCTTCCTCTGCTGGAGACCCAGATGTCGGACGGAGGGTATATTCTCGCTCCACCGACCTCTTCTTATCCCCCCTTACTTCGGTGGATCGGTGCGTGAGGTCGGTCTCGCTTACGGAGAGTCACGCGCTGATCTCCACGTTCCTTTACTTCTGTACAGGCGCTTCGGCCTACTAACCAGGGTCCTTACACGGCCTCGAAGACCCCGCCCACTTTTTAGTCCCATCTTTTCCCACCCAGCAGACTAGTGGCCGATTTTGTCTTCTGCAGGCACTTGTGCCCACTAGAGGGTGCCAGAGGGTAGCAGAGCTGAGATTTGATGTCCAGATTCCCAGTGGTGGTGCGCTAGTGGAACATCCCGCTGCTCCACCTGGGCGAAACGCTGAAGATCGAGCAAGCTTCATATAAAATCTCTTTAATATCATGCTTACAGAATGGCGCCCCCTTCTGGATGTCGCCCTAAGCTGTTGCCTATATTATTGATTCCAAGTGCTGACCCAAAGCACTTCAAGTGCAGATACAAACTAAATAAACACACACACACACACACACACACACACACAGTTTGTATAATTAGTGTCTTGGGGCGATAAAATTAGCGACGCTAACCTGCACCTGTTAGCGGGTGATTAGCGTGTTCACACATGTTAGCGTCTGTTCGTAGCTGGAGGCCGAGCGGCGACGTGACATAGAGCTGAGAGAGAAATCTTACATCAGTGCGGCAAGACTTCACCTGCTCGCTCACTTTACCAAATTCCATCCTGTTTTTACTCAGTGTGTGTGTGTGTGTCTGTGTGTGTGTGTGTGTGTGTGTGTGTGTGTGTGTGTGTGTGTGTGTGTGGTGGGGTACGCTTTGGGAAAGTGCTCTCAGACCTCAAATACAAAGTTATGTAGGTATAATACGGAACCAGAACATCACAGCCGTACTGGAGGTGTTCGCTGAACATTCAAAAGCTGATACTGTAAAGTCTGTCACTAGATTTCGAAACATGACTGCAGGGATTCACTTCCATTCAGCCATTAGATCATTTGTGAGGTGTGGCGCTGATGTTTATTTGGGGATGGGGTCTGGTTTGCACTAGGTATTCCAATTCATCCCAAAAGTGACGACTAGAACAACAAGCTGGGTCGAGTTGGTCAACCAGCAGAACGATCTTGACCAAGCTGGTTGAACAGCTGACGAAACCAGTATAACCAGCTAGGAGGAAGAAACCAGGGAGAATCTTGCTCCCCTTTAATGAAACAACCGTATTATACAGTAAGAGTGCAGGTGCTAGACTTGCCTGTCTGCAGTCCAGAACCGTCTCTGATTGAAAACGTGTGGAGCATGATGAAGTGCAGCGCACCACCACGGAGATCCAGGACTGTTGAGTAGCACTTTCACACCTACTGATACTTCGAAACATGACTGCTGGGATTCACTTCCATCCAGCCATTAGAGCATTTGTGAGGTGGGGCGCTGATATTTACTTACGGAATAAGGCCTGGTTTGCACTAGGCATTCCAATTCATCCCAAAAGTGTCAACCAGCAGAACGATCTTGACCAAGCTGATTGAAGAGCTGACTAAACCAGTATAACCAGTTTGACCAGAATGGTTCTCCAGCTACACCCAGCTACCAGCTAGAAGTAAGGAAACCAGGGAGAATCTTGTGCACCCCTAATGAAACAACCGTATTATACAGTAAGAGTGCAGGTGCTAGACTTGCCTGTCTGCAGTCAGAAACGTGTGGATGATGAAGCTCAGCACACCACCACGGAGACCCAGGACTGTTGATCAGCACTTTCACACCTACCTCAGTTGGCCTCCTCGGTTCTTCTTGACACCCGCCAGCTGTGGATCGGAGGACCACGCTGTGCTCTCTGTGTTCCTCTAGTTTTTGTGCCGCCGCCTTGACCAGACACCAGGAGTCGCTATTGCGGTCGCGGTGAGGACAAACCCTCGCCGTCCAACTTAGATCTCCAACTTGATTTGGTTCGAAGATTCACTATATGACCGTGGGAGGGTTTTCTGCAAACTTTTTTTTGGAGAGTATCTGTGGGGATTTGCGCCCATTTTGTCAACGTAGTGCAAGAAATGACGGTCCAGTTCGAACTGCGTTCCGATTCGTCCCAAAAGAGATCAGGGCTTTCAGTTCTCGTCAAACCGTCGTAGCCTCGTGGTTAGGGTACTGGACTAGAATCGAAAGCTCACTGGTTCAAGCCCCACCACTGCCAGGTTGTCCCGTTGGGCCCTTGAGCGAGGCCCTTAACCCTTAATTGCTTAGACAATATACTGTCACAGGACATGACCTTCCCCAAACTGTTCCCACGAATATAGAAGCGTGTGATATATGATTTGAAGCTCGCGTTAGCAGCGGTGTGGTTGAGACAGGTGAAATTAGGAGTGGTGCCCGCATACCTCGGCCGAACACACTGCGGTTCCAGTGCGCTCTCCGGATCTGTGTGTGTGTGTGTGTGTGTGTGTCCGCTGCGTGGCGCTGCTGCACTGTTCTGTGTAGCGGCGGTGTATTTTCAGTCCTCTGTGCTGCTGAAGCGTCGCGGCGGATCTTCGTTAAACACACACACACGGTCGGTGTGAGCACCGCAGGACCGAACCCTCCGGCGCGCAGTCAGTTTTCGGCGCGTTATAGCGTGTGTATTGTGTGTGTGTGTGTGTGTGTGTGTGTTCGCGTTGCGCCCTGTACGTGACCGTGTGTGTGTGTGTGTGTGTGTGTGTGTGTGTGTGTGTGTGTGTGTGCGCTGAAGTTTGGCTCGCTCGCTGCGTGTGTGAGCGGGTTTAGTTCGGGTTCAGTTCGGGTTCTGCGCAGTACCGGATTCATGTGGATTTAGGAGCAGGAGGAACGGGAGTGCTGCACGGTGAGGTGGACTGGAGTGGACCGGAGTGGACCGGACTGGACTGCAGTGGACTGTGGCCGGACTTCACACCGCGGATCGAGCCTGTAAGTGATGTATCAGAGACGGTATTTAGACTGTTGTGTGCGATTTGTTACGCGCTGATTCCAGTTATAACAAAGTTCTTCACGCGTTACCGGTTTAAACCGCGATATATTTGCGGTACGGAGCGATTTCACGGTTATACGTGGATTATTGGGCTTGACTTTACTCTTTGGTGTATGTACAGAGTAAAATGAAGTGTGTGTGTGTGTGTGTGTGTGTGTGTGTGTGTGTGTGTGTGTGTGGTGGAATCTGCCGCACGATACTATCGTTAAGCTTGAAAACTACAGATTGTATCGCGATACTGATACCGATACACACGGTGATACCGCAGCGACACAAACAACAGCACAACAACTACATGTCAGTTCAGCTGTAGGACGAACTGTATACACTGTATGGACAAAAGTATTGGGACACCCCATCTAACTGGTGTAATAAATCAATCATATAAAGGAAATGACCTGCTTCCGACCGTGCAGTAACAGTTTAGGGAAGCACCTTTCCTGTTCCAGCATGAGCGATCTCTATAAAGACGTGAAGAAAAGCTCCAGCGTCCTGCACAGAGCCCTGAGCTCAGCCCCACTCACCAGCTCTGGGATGAACCGGAACATTGACCGTGAAATCAATCAGCGCCCAGCCGTACGACGGAACAGGCACAGATTCCCACACACAGATCACACCGAGGTCGCTGTGTTTTAATACTGTTAGTTTTGGAACTAGCTCACGGTCGGGCGTCCGAATACTTTTGGCCGTATCGTGATGCACCACATTCCAGTCCGATATGACACAGTGTGTTCTTACAGCGCCACTACATTTCACTTATTTTACTTCCATCGGCTGGAACCTGCAGCACCTTCAGCCTCTTGAGTTCTTCTGGCTTTAGGGCTCGTCGTCTTGGGACAGTCAATCGATAGGTTGAGGGTTCGAATCCCAGAGATGATTGTAGATGCTGTAGTAACAGAGATGATTGTAGATGATTGTAGGTGATTGTAGATGATTGTAGATGATTGTAGCTGCTACAGGAACAGAGATGATTGTAGATGATTGTAGATGATTGTAGATGATTGTAGCTGCTACAGGAACAGAGATGATTGTAGATGCTACAGGAACAGAAATTATTGTAGCTGCTACAGTAACAGAGATGATTGTAGATGATTGTAGATTACTGTAGATGATTGTATCTGCTACAGGAACAGAGATGATTGTAGATGATTGTAGATGCTACAGTAACAGATGATTGTAGATGATTGTAGCTGCTACAGGAACAGAGATGATTGTAGATGATTGTAGATGCTACAGTAACAGATGATTGTAGATGATTGTAGCTGCTACAGGAACAGAGATGATTGTAGATGATTGTAGATGATTGTAGCTGCTACAGGAACAGAGATGATTGTAGATGCTACAGGAACAGAAATGATTGTAGATGATTGTAGATTATTGTACATTATTGTAGCTGCTACAGGAACAGAGATGATTGTAGATGATTGTAGATGCTACAGTAACAGAGATGATTGTAGATGCTACAGGAACAGAGATGATTGTAGATGCTAGATGATTGTAGATGATTGTAGATTATTGTACATTATTGTAGCTGCTACAGGAACAGAGATGATTGTAGATGATTGTAGCTGCTACAGGAACAGAGATGATTGTAGATGATTGTAGATGCTACAGTAACAGATGATTGTAGATGCTGCAGTAACAGAGATGATTGTAGATGATTGTAGATGATTGTAGCTGCTACAGGAACAGAGATGATTGTAGATGATTGTAGATGATTGTAGCTGCTACAGGAACAGAGATGATTGTAGATGATTGTAGCTGCTACAGGAACAGAGATGATTGTAGATGCTGCTGTAACAGAGATGATTGTAGATGCTGCTGTAACAGAGATGATTGTAGATGCTGCAGTAACAGAGATGATTATAGCTGCTACAGTAACAGAGATGATTGTAGATGCTGCTGTAACAGAGATGATTGTAGATGCTGCTGTAACAGAGATGATTGTAGATGCTGCTGTAACAGAGATGATTGTAGATGCTACAGTAACAGAGATGATTATAGCTGCTACAGTAACAGAGATGATTGTAGATGCTGCTGTAACAGAGATGATTGTAGATGCTGCTGTAACAGAGATGATTGTAGATGCTACAGGAACAGAGATGATTATAGCTGCTACAGTAACAGAGATGATTGTAGATGCTGCTGTAACAGAGATGATTGTAGCTGCTACAGGAACAGAGATGATTGTAGATGATTGTAGATGCTACAGTAACAGAGATGATTGTAGATGCTGCAGTAACAGAGATGATTGTAGATGCTGCTGTAACAGAGATGATTGTAGATGCTGCTGTAACAGAGATGATTGTAGATGCTGCAGTAACAGAGATGATTATAGCTGCTACAGTAACAGAGATGATTGTAGATGCTGCTGTAACAGAGATGATTGTAGATGCTGCTGTAACAGAGATGATTGTAGATGCTGCTGTAACAGAGATGATTGTAGATGCTACAGTAACAGATGATTATAGCTGCTACAGTAACAGAGATGATTGTAGATGCTGCTGTAACAGAGATGATTGTAGATGCTGCTGTAACAGAGATGATTGTAGATGCTGCTGTAACAGAGATGATTGTAGATGCTACAGTAACAGATGATTATAGCTGCTACAGTAACAGAGATGATTGTAGATGCTGCTGTAACAGAGATGATTGTAGATGCTGCTGTAACAGAGATGATTGTAGATGCTACAGGAACAGAGATGATTATAGCTGCTACAGTAACAGAGATGATTGTAGATGCTGCTGTAACAGAGATGATTGTAGATGCTGCTGTAACAGAGATGATTGTAGCTGCTACAGGAACAGAGATGATTGTAGATGATTGTAGATGCTACAGTAACAGAGATGATTGTAGATGCTGCAGTAACAGAGATGATTGTAGATGCTGCAGTAACAGAGATGATTGTAGATGCTGCAGTAACAGAGATGATTGTAGATGCTGCAGTAACAGAGATGATTGTAGATGCTACAGTAACAGAGATGATTGTAGATGCTGCAGTAACAGAGATGATTGTAGATGCTGCAGTAACAGAGATGATTGTAGATTATTGTAGATGCTGCAGTAACATAGATGATTGTAGATTATTGTAGATGCTGCAGTAACATAGATGATTGTAGATTATTGTAGATGCTGTAGTAACATAGATGATTGTAGATGCTGCTGTAACAGAGATGATTGTAGATGCTGCAGTAACAGAGATGATTGTAGATGCTGCTGTAACAGAGATGATTGTAGATGCTGCAGTAACATAGATGATTGTAGATGCTGCTGTAACAGAGATGATTGTAGATGCTGCAGTAACAGAGATGATTGTAGATGCTGCTGTAACAGAGATGATTGTAGATGCTGCAGTAACATAGATGATTGTAGATGCTGCAGTAACAGAGATGATTGTAGATGCTGCAGTAACAGAGATGATTGTAGATGCTGCTGTAACAGAGATGATTGTAGATGCTGCAGTAACAGAGATGATTGTAGATGCTGCAGTAACAGAGATGATTGTAGATGCTACAGTAACAGAGATGATTGTAGATGCTACAGGAACAGAGATGATTATAGCTGCTACAGTAACAGAGATGATTGTAGATGCTGCTGTAACAGAGATGATTGTAGATGCTGCTGTAACAGAGATGATTGTAGATGCTGCTGTAACAGAGATGATTGTAGCTGCTACAGGAACAGAGATGATTGTAGATGATTGTAGATGCTACAGTAACAGAGATGATTGTAGATGCTGCAGTAACAGAGATGATTGTAGATGCTGCAGTAACAGAGATGATTGTAGATGCTGCAGTAACAGAGATGATTGTAGATGCTGCAGTAACAGAGATGATTGTAGATGCTACAGTAACAGAGATGATTGTAGATGCTGCAGTAACAGAGATGATTGTAGATGCTGCAGTAACAGAGATGATTGTAGATTATTGTAGATGCTGCAGTAACATAGATGATTGTAGATTATTGTAGATGCTGCAGTAACATAGATGATTGTAGATTATTGTAGATGCTGCAGTAACATAGATGATTGTAGATTATTGTAGATGCTGTAGTAACATAGATGATTGTAGATGCTGCTGTAACAGAGATGATTGTAGATGCTGCAGTAACAGAGATGATTGTAGATGCTGCAGTAACAGAGATGATTGTAGATTATTGTAGATGCTGTAGTAACATAGATGATTGTAGATGCTGCTGTAACAGAGATGATTGTAGATGCTGCAGTAACAGAGATGATTGTAGATGCTGCAGTAACAGAGATGATTGTAGATGCTGCTGTAACAGAGATGATTGTAGATGCTGCAGTAACATAGATGATTGTAGATGCTGCAGTAACAGAGATGATTGTAGATGCTGCAGTAACAGAGATGATTGTAGATGCTGCTGTAACAGAGATGATTGTAGATGCTGCAGTAACAGAGATGATTGTAGATGCTGCAGTAACAGAGATGATTGTAGATGCTACAGTAACAGAGATGATTGTAGATGCTGCAGTAACAGAGATGATTGTAGCTGCTACAGTAACAGATGATTGTAGATGCTGCAGTAACAGAGATGATTGTAAATGACTGTAGATGATTGTTCCAGTCTGCCCCATCAGTCTCCTCTAAAGCTCTAATTTTAGGGATTTAGAGGGTGCGGCAGGGGTGCGGGCGGGGGTGCGGGCGTGTGCCCTCCTCTGTTCCTGTGTTGTGTCCACGTTTGACCTCTTGACCCCACAACTTTGGAGGGCTGCTGTCAGGCGAAGGCCAGAGGTGAAAGGTCAGGTCTGATCTGAGGCATGTGGCCTTGGCAGGAAGTGTGTGTGGTGACTTCAGCAGGAACAATCTCAGCTGTTGTTAGGACATGAACACACACACACACACACACACACATTCTCACACACACACAAGCATACACATTCATACAGACACACACAAACAACCACACATGCACATACACGCATACACACACAATCATGCACACACATAAACACACACTTGCATGCACACATACACCTACACAACTGCACACACACACACACATGTTCACACAAGCACACACTAACAAACACGAACACAAATGCACACACACATGCACATACAAACAGTCACGCACCTACACATGGAAATATACACCTACACACACACACACACACACACACACACACACACACAGACTATATTGTTGATTATACTGATGTAACGTGTGGTTTGGGACACAGCCAGTGTTGCTCATTACCTTGAACCACAACTGTTGGTGTAACCAGTTTTTTTGGATGGTTGTGTTGGTTGATTTAGTTGGTTGGTTGTGTTTTTTTTGGTTGTGTTGGTTGGAAGGTTGTGCTGGTTCTTTGTGTTGGTTGGTTGGTTTTTTTTTTTTTTTTTTTTTGGTTGTGGTACTACAGGAGTGTTGGTGGTACTGTAGGAGTGTTGAGTGTCGGTGGTACTGCAGGAGTGTTGGTGGTACTGTAGGAGTGTTGAGTGTCGGTGGTACTGCAGGAGTGTTGGTGGTACTGTAGGAGTGTTGAGTGTCGGTGGTACTGTAGGAGTGTTGGTGGTACTGCAGGAGTGTTGAGTGTTGGTGGTACTGCAGGAGTGTTGAGTGTTGGTGGTACTGCAGGAGTGTTGGTGGTACTGTAGGAGTGTTGAGTGTCGGTGGTACTGTAGGAGTGTTGGTGGTACTGCAGGAGTGTTGAGTGTTGGTGGTACTGCAGGAGTGTTGGTGGTACTGCAGGAGTGTTGGTGGTACTGTAGGAGTGTTGAGTGTCGGTGGTACTGTAGGAGTGTTGGTGGTACTGCAGGAGTGTTGAGTGTTGGTGGTACTGCAGGAGTGTTGGTGGTACTGTAGGAGTGTTGAGTGTCGGTGGTACTGTAGGAGTGTTGGTGGTACTGCAGGAGTGTTGAGTGTTGGTGGTACTGCAGGAGTGTTGGTGGTACTGCAGGAGTGTTGGTGGTACTGTAGGAGTGTTGAGTGTTGGTGGTACTGCAGGAGTGTTGGTGGTACTGCAGGAGTGTTGAGTGTTGGTGGTACTGCAGGAGTGTTGGTGGTACTGCAGGAGTGTTGGTGGTACTGTAGGAGTGTTGAGTGTCGGTGGTACTGTAGGAGTGTTGGTGGTACTGCAGGAGTGTTGAGTGTTGGTGGTACTGCAGGAGTGTTGGTGGTACTGCAGGAGTGTTGGTGGTACTGTAGGAGTGTTGAGTGTCGGTGGTACTGTAGGAGTGTTGGTGGTACTGCAGGAGTGTTGAGTGTTGGTGGTACTGCAGGAGTGTTGAGTGTTGGTGGTACTGCAGGAGTGTTGGTGGTACTGCAGGAGTGTTGGTGGTACTGTAGGAGTGTTGAGTGTCGGTGGTACTGTAGGAGTGTTGGTGGTACTGCAGGAGTGTTGAGTGTCGGTGGTACTGCAGGAGTGTTGGTGGTACTGTAGGAGTGTTGAGTGTCGGTGGTACTGTAGGAGTGTTGGTGGTACTGCAGGAGTGTTGAGTGTTGGTGGTACTGCAGGAGTGTTGGTGGTACTGCAGGAGTGTTGGTGGTACTGTAGGAGTGTTGAGTGTTGGTGGTACTGCAGGAGTGTTGGTGGTACTGCAGGAGTGTTGAGTGTTGGTGGTACTGCAGGAGTGTTGAGTGTTGGTGGTACTGCAGGAGTGTTGGTGGTACTGCAGGAGTGTTGGTGGTACTGTAGGAGTGTTGAGTGTCGGTGGTACTGTAGGAGTGTTGGTGGTAC
>NC_086007.1:725000-730000 GCF_030014385.1 Trichomycterus rosablanca
CATGAAGAAAAGCTCCAGTGTCCGGTAGGGCTGGGTATCGCTACTAATTTCCTGGATAGATTTCCGATTCGATTCGATTCGCTTCGATTCGCTTCAATTCTATTCGATTTCGATTCAACACAGTTAGGCATATTTGAGTTACATTAACAGGTTTTGTTTAAATATGTACAGATGTTCAGAGAACGAATGTGAAAATTGTAAAAAGAACACTCATTATTAAAAATATTTGTGTATTTTGTTTACATAAATAATTAATCCAAAACAGAAAACAGTAACATTCATTTTTTATTATTATTTTATATGTCTGACACGCTACAACATTGTAAATGTAATGTAAACATACACCTGGCTGTTGAACAGCTTATGCCAAGTTTACACGACACGACTTTCTGATTTGCCGGGTCGCTGTAATGTTCACACTACACGACTCACAGGTGATGGGGGGTTTTACACTACACCATCTATCTCCAACTGGAATCACAGGCGAGCTTCTCTGCTCTCCCAAACTACGTTCTGTCACGAAAACAAACGTGAGAAGTGATGAAAGGTTTAATGATACCACGTCCAAACATGCACGTCAACAAGCAGCCAGAGATGAAAGTTTGTGCGCTGATGTAGAAAAAAGGAGAAAAATAAATGAATCTACGTGGATTTGGCAACATGAGCAGCATGAATCGTTCTGTAGTGAGTTGGAGGTTAATAAATATTTTGTTTTGTAGAGAACGATCAGGTCAGAAATACTGTAAAACTCGTGTGTGCTGATGTATTCTGATAGAAACTATATTGCGCTCCACCACCTGTTTACAACCTCGCCCCCGTGTTTCCCCTCGCTGTTTCTCACATCGATGGAGAGCCGAGTTTTGATCGCAGAGCGAACACCGAGTTCCTCCCGAACCGTAAATCTACTCTAGCGCTGACCCGTCGCCCAGCGAAAATCAGGGCAAAAATCGTGTAGTGTGAACCAGGCATAACTTGAGCTTCTGCCAGGCTGAACTGATGTGCAGGTCAGATCTCGTTGCGCAAAAAAACAGTGGCTGGTCACGCGAAATTAAAGGGGTAACAGATTTCCGTGTACACCGTAAAAAGGGGCGTATTTAAAAGATCGATCTCGCGTTTATATGAATCGATATCGGATCGTTCAAATAAAGATCGATTCGAATCGAAAAATCGATTTTATAAACCCACCCCTAGTGTCCGGCACAGAGCCCTGAGCTCAGCCCCACTCATCAGCTCTGGGATGAACCGGAACACCGACTGATCGATCAGCGCCCAGCTGGACGACATCAGGGCACAAATTCCCACACACACAGACACACTCGAAAGTCTTGTGAGAAGCTTCTCAGAAGGAAAGATCACACAGACGTCGCTCTGTACTAAAAATAACGCTTGTTTTTGGAACAGGACGTCCGACACTCTCATGATCAGGCGTCCAAATACTTTTGGCCATATGCTGTATGTATGTGGAGACCCCTGCTATTTACAAAGCATAAAGCACAAGTCGAGCATGGTCTGATGAGTTTGGTGTGAAGAAACTTCAGTGGCACGACTATCAGGATGAATCGGAACGCTGACTGTGACTCCGGCCTTCTCCGTCCCTGATGATTTATGTGGACGCTTTATATCGAGGCCGTTCCAGTCGCCCCCCCACGCCCCCGTTCTGCTCCCGAGCGAGATGAGAAGAGGCCGCGCGGAGGTTAGCTCGCGGCCAGCTCGCGGTTAGCGGTGTTTACCTGCTCGAACCCGCTGACTCATGGGAATCCTGTGTGTTTACAATGGGTGGAACAGGGTGTGTGTGTGTCTGTTCCCAAATCCTCTAACGACCCGGTGCAGGAGGGCGCTGGAGGACTTTCGGCTGATTATAGATCTTCACCCTCACCAGGAGGTTCGGGGCGTCTCCACCGCGGCGGGAGGATTCGACTTCGGAGCTAAACCGCGGCCGGACATGCTAGCTAACGAGAAACCAATAATAATATTATCATAATTATTTGTACTGAATTGTTTTCCTCTTGTCATTTCCTTTAACTGGTAGCCAGTCGTGCCAGATCAGCCATAACATTAAAACCACCTCCTTGGTTCTACGCTCACTGTTCATTTTATCAGCTCCACTCACCACATAGAAGCACTTTGTAGTTCTACAATTACTGACTGTAGTCCATCTGTTTCTGTACATGCTTTGTTACCCCCCTTTCACCCTGTTCTTCAATGGTCAGGACCCCCACAGGACCCCCACAGAGCAGGTATTATTTAGGTGGTGGATGATTCTCAGCACTGCAGTGACACTGACATGGTGGTGGTGTGTTAGTGTGTGTTGTGCTGGTATGAGTGGATCAGACACAGCAGCGCTGCTGGAGTTTTTAAACACCGTGTCCACTCACTGTCCACTCTATGAGACACTCCTACCTAGTCGGTCCACCTTGTAGATGTAAAGTCAGAGACGATCGCTCATCTATTGCTGCTGTTTGAGTCCTCATGTCCCTCTGTGACATCACTGGTCCTCTTTTCTCTGGCTGTGACCGTTACCCCCATGATGCCCCCCGAGTTGCCATGTCTCTTTACCCGCTGTGGCCTGGTTCACATCGTTAGCGAGGCCGGGACCCCTGATCTGGACTCCAGGGCTCTTCTGGGGAACATAGTGCAGCCGGCAGATTCGGGTCTCTTGGCAACAATGGGACGTTTCGGCGCATTGAAAGGCGCTCGCTGTGCTCTCCCTCGGCCCCAGTGCATTGTGGGGGAAAATTTGAGTTTAATGCGTCGCACACTAGTTGGACTTGTGACACACACACACACACATAATTATGGGTGTTGTGTGTAAGTGAAAATGCAGCATGAAGCTTCTCGGTGAGTCAGTGTGTGTGTGCGTGTGTGTGTGTGTGTGTGTGTGTGTGTGCGTGTGCGTGTGTGTGTGTGTGTGTGTGTGTGTGTGTGTGCGTGTGTGTGCGTGTGTGTGCGTGTGTGTGCGTGTGTGTGTGCGTGCTCTGCTCGCCGCTTCATTCCGTCCGGTCTGGTTTTCCTGCTCCAGACGTAGTGGAATAAAGACGTTGGCGCGTATCCATGGAAACATTCAATGCCAAGTGAGACGAAACGAACCTGATGGACAAAATAGTGGAAACCGGCGTGAAGCTCGGCAGTGCAGGAGACAGAATCGGACACCGGTCTGCTGGGTGGGAAAAGACGTGACTAAAAAAGCGGGCGGGGTCTTCAGGGGCGTGTAAGGACACCGGTTACTAGCCCGTAACTCTACGTGAGTGAGGCCGACCTCACGCGCCGATCCACCGACGTACAGGTGAATAAGAAGGGGTCGCATTCGGAGGGAGGGCGTGTCAGGAGAAATAGTAGGATGCAAAGCAAAGACAGAAATAAAAGACTTTGGGCTTGTGTGGATGCCAGCATCACTGGAAACATTGGAAACGGAAATGTGGGCACAAGTGCGGCCGAAAAACCTCCTAGTCCTACGTTGCCCCTGTCCCAACTTTTTTGGAATGTACTGCAGGCATCAAGTAAAGGATTCGTGTACTAAAATCCATCGCTGATATTTGTTGTTCCATCTTTAATAATAGTTTGCTAACCGTTTTCTGTTCGTGTTTGCATTCGCGCCGCCGTCCCATCTTTTTTGGAATCAGGTCTGTACGCGGTTTGTGATTCGTCTCTCGTGTGTCTGTTTCTCTCCTCTGACTCTTTGACTCCGTCCACTGATATTCGGAGCGTGTGGGGGGCGATAACGCGCCCCTCTCCGGTTTCGTTCCCTCAGACGGCGGGAGCGGCTCGTAAACCGGCGCTCTGACCTAACATGGTTAGCGTTAGCTGGTGGCCGCGCGGCTCGCGTGATAAACCGCTGATACGTAACACCGGCTCCGGCGCGGCGTGCCGAGCTCTACAGACGCCGGGGTGAAGAGCGTCTGAGCCGCCGTCTGAGCTCTGTCTGCGGCGCCGAGCTAATTAAAGACGTGTGACGCGTGACGCGCCCCCCGCGGATGTGCTAACGGCAGACGGAAGGATGCTAGTCTGAGTGCCAACTTTTCAGCGTGTAGCCTGACGTCCCTGCAGGTCACTCACCAGGATGTGGATACAGCTGAGGCTTAAGGGGCCCCAAGAATCACAACCTGGCAGTGGTGAATGGTGGGACTTGAACCATTAACCTTCCGATTATTACTCCGGCTTTCAGCTGTGCAGCAACAGTTTAGGAAAGTAGTGTAAGCAGTTACAGGGGGCGTCTGAGCAGGTACAGGGGGCATCTGACTGGGTGAAGGGGCGTCTGAGCAGGTACAGGGGGCGTCTGACTGGGTGAAGGGGGCGTCTGAGCAGGTACAGGGGGCGTCTGAGCAGGTACAGGGGGCGTCTGAGGGGGTACAGGGGGCATCTGAGGGGGTACAGGAAGCGTCTGAACAGGTACAGGGGGCATCTAAGGGGGTGAAAGGGGCATCTGAGCAGGTACAGGGGGCATCTGAGGGTGAGAAGGGGGCATCTGAGCAGATACAGGAAGCATCTGAACAGGTACAGGGGGCATCTGAGGGGGTGAAGGGGACATCTGAGCAGGTACAGGGGGCATCTGAGGGCGAGAAGGGGGCATCTGAGCAGGTACAGGGGGCATCTGAGGGCGAGAAAAGGGCATCTGAGCAGGTACAGGGGGCATCTAAGGGGGTGAAAGGGGCATCTGAGCAGGTACAGGGGGCATTTGAGGGCGAGAAGGGGGCATCTGAGCAGGTACAGGAAGCGTCTGAACAGGTACAGGGGGCATCTGAGGGGGTGAAGGGGGCATCTGAGCAGATACAGGGGGCGTCTGAGAGGGTACAGGTAAGTGGTGACTTCAGTGAAGTGCTCATTCAGTTAAGAAGCTCGGGCACCAGTGTTGGAAGAGAAGTGAAGGCCCGACTCACGGTCCGAGTGTGATTCATCCCCAAAGTGTTGAGCTGGATTGAGACCAGGGTGCCCGTCGCGGGGGGGGGGGGGGGGGCGGGGGGGGGTTGGCGAGCTGAAATCTCTTTGATCTTTCGGAGCTGGCG
>NC_086007.1:735000-742500 GCF_030014385.1 Trichomycterus rosablanca
CCCAGCCACACAAATGCTGTCACAAATTCCCACACACAGACACTTCTCAGAAGAGCGGCTGTTGCTCTATCTGAAAAGATCACACCGATGTCCCACCTGTCCTTAATGTCCCTCCAGTTGATTTATTCTTCTTGTCGACCCTCAGGTCCCTCTGGAGCGGCGGAGACCCTGACGGGAGGAGGACGGAGAGCCGAGAGGAGAAGCGGGAGGACGAGAGGAAGCGAGGAACATCTGTTAAACACATCGAGATGGACGTCTCAGCAGGAGTTCTGCATTCTCCCTGGTGGAGAGATGATCCGGAGCGCCGCGTCTCGGCCTATCATTAGGCCACGGGGCCTCTCGCCGAGGAACGGATAGCCCTGTCGCTAACGCTGTAATTACCCTCCGTAAAGATGGCGCTCAGCTAACGGCTCGGAGGGGAACGGTTTCCTCTGCGGCTTAAAGATCTGCACAGGCAGCGGAATTCGGTGGAAGCTCTTGATTGCTGACGAGGCGACTTTTGTTCCCCCGGTCTCGGATCGGCTCCAGTTTTTACTTCTTCTGTTGTTTATTTGTATTGTATGATTTAATTATAAGATGGCGGTGAACTATCGGGTCGTGGTCAGCAGTATAAACTATTATAACAGCGTGACGGTGGACCATCGCGTCCAACAGACCGTTCACTACTGCAACGGACCGTGTGGAGCCATGAAACACGGACTCTGCTGCACCGTGGCTCATCACAGCACCTGTGCTGAACTTTTGGATGCGCCCGCGTCCCGGGTTTACCCGGACCGCCCGGTCGGCTACCAGGAACCCGCGGCCAAGCTCCTAGAGAACGGTGGATGTAATCACGTCGGATTCTGCGAGGACTTCCACCAGACGGCGGCGAGAGGGAAGAAAGGCTCGGTGATCCAAAGCTCGACCAGCCTGAAGGACATCACGGGCGAGGCCATCAACCTAGCCAGCGGAAAGACCAAGGAGTTCTCCTTCGAGAAGGCCAAGTACTCGTCCAGTCACGTGACCTTCAGGAAGGGTCGGAAGGTCAGGCCCGACTCGTTCAGCCGAAGATCCACCGACCTGGATATCATCTACGGACACTTCGGGAACGATGAGAACTGTCCTCCGCAGAAGGCCGCACCAGAGGAGCAGAAGATGAACCGGAGCGCCTCGCTGGAGCAGAACCTCAACAACGCGGCAGTGGCCTACCTCAACAGCCTGACGGAGGAGAACCTCATCGCTCGGATCCTGGAGAAGACCAAGATGGACAGCAATGCCTCCGGGGAGGACATCAAAGCCTGCCTGGACATCCTGCTCAAGTGCTCGGAGGATCTAAAGAAATGCACGGATATCATAAAGCAGTGCATCAAGAAGAAGTCGGTGACCGGCGACGGTGACGACTACGGAAATCCAGACGCCATCTACAAGACGATGATGGCCCGACTGTCCGGCTACCTGAAGAGGCTGCCTCTGGAGCTGGAGCTCGGTCTCGGAGGACGACAGGAGCACAGCGATTTGTCCGAACTGGTGAACAGCCTCCATGGACTCCAGCAAAGTCATTTCTCTCCTTTCGGCCATGAGCAGCCTCCTCGATACGAAGATGTCGTCCAAAACCCTCCATCAACAAAAGTCCAGACCAAGGAGGCTCCTGAAAGTGCTCGAGACCTTACCGAAAGTCTAAAACCTGTTCCAGGCCATTCACCTTCTCCTGGACTACAGTATTCCAACCTGTCCTCCTCCCCCAGCAGCACCACGCCATCCAACCTTCACCAGCCGGTCTTCACTGGTCACCGCGATGCCTCATCGTCCACCAACAGCATCTCCAAAGACTCTTCAACGGTGGCGCTGTACATCGAGGAAGATAGCGATATAGGTCGCACACTGGACAGGAAGCAAGGTTTTGGTGCTTTGGAATCCAGGCAGCTCTCCAAAGCACCTGAAGTAGCATCAGATCCTGAGCTCAGAAGGAACGGAACTGGATTCAGATCGAAGAATGAACCCGGAGGTTCAAACCAGACTTACCTGTTGCCTTCAACCATGGGGGCAAAGACGTTCGCCAATCCATCGCAGATCAGCAAAGAAGTCGACGACGACATCGAGAAACTACTGATGGACTTGGAGAGTCTCTCTCAGAACATGGAGAAGGAACCTCCTCTACCACCCAAGCAGAAGCATTTAAACGCCAACCTGAAGACCCCACGCCAGGTCAGCCCCTCCGTGACTAAAGGTCCTTCCGCCACCTCGTCCGGCGGTTCAGCGAATCGTGGCACCGAAGAGGCGGGCGAGGAGGACGACGGTGCTTTTCTGCTCCGGATCCTGGAGAGCATCGAGAGCTTTGCTCAAGAGCTGGTGGACTGTGGTGCCGGAACAGGAACCCCGAAGTCCAAAGAATGTGAGGTGATGCGCCTCCTCCAGGGCACCCTGGCGACTCCCAAGACTAAAACGACTCCTGGACCCGAAGTTGATGCGATGAACTCGCTGGCACCTTCAGGAACGCTTTCATCTCCAGCTACACCTTCGGTTTTGGATGCACCAGGACCTGTGACTGCTCCTACAGCGGCTCCTGCGAAGGTCCTGAACACCTTCACCGCTGGATGGGACACGGGGTCCGGCATCCTCATCCAGCAGACGCCTGAAGTCATCAGGGTAAGTTCTCTCATGAGCGATGAATGTAGGAACCGATAAGTCAGTAAGAGTGTCTGTAAGGTACCTCAACACCAATGATGGTTGGGCTGCGAGGTAGCATCCACCGCTAGGTTCAAAGCGAAATGGAATTCTCACAAGCTAGTCTAGACTTCCAGTGTTGATTGGACCTAGTTGTTTGTGTTCCTTGATTGATATGTGTTTCCATCTTCTGCTTTACATTGCTTCCATTCCCAAGATTTGCTCAACATCTATGAGGACTATCAAAGCCTAGCTTAACCAGCTATCAGCGCAAAGTGGTCGAACCGAAATTTTGGATTTGTTTGCTTTGTTAAATAGCCTTGATTGTTGTAGTGCAGAAACACCTCAGCTTACGTCGTTAATCCGTTCCGAGACTCACAACGTAAGTCAAATTAGCTCCTTAAAAATGACCTAGACCCCTATAAACCGCTGTACGCGACCACATAACGTTCCTAATACAAGAAGTCCTTCCATAGCTCAAGATTTTTACTTGTACCTGATGGATGACGTCCACAAAAAATACACTGCAAAAAAAACACCTATGCAAACACATCTAAAAAAAAACGATTGTGAAACAGCGCCACCACAGGCGAAACGCTGGAACTACAGGTACCGATATACTTTTTTTAAGCTTTTAAAAGATTTTTTTTCATGTGATATTATTTTATATATTTTGTACATTTATTTATTTTCTCCCGATTTTTCTTGCATCCAATTTTTACCCGATTGCGTTACGCTTCCTCTCTACTGGTGCTGACCACCACCCCGACTGAGGAGAGCGAGACTGACACACACACCCTCCGACACGTGATCAGTACCCGACTGCATCTTTTCACCTGCACGAGGCGAGTTCATATGCGGATCAGCCTTGTGCACAGAGAGCCACACCCTGATCAGCATTATTCCTGGACTCTGTGCAGACGCCGTCAACCAGCCAGCAGGGGTCGTAATTGCATCAGTTATGAGCTCCCTATCGGCTTCACACCCTGGATGAACAACGTTGTTCGGATGGCAGAGCCGAGATTCTATACGATGTAGTCGAAATCCCAGCTCTGGTGTGCTAGCGTGTTTTACCGCTGCGCCACCTGAGCGGCTCTTTACGTTTATTTTTATGTGATTTTGCACTCGTTTATTATTTTAGTTGATTTTTTTTATTTTTAAGGGTTTTTAATATTTTTTGCTGGACGATGTAATGCTGCATGAACTGGCTCTGGTGGCATTTTTTTTTATTAACAGTCAAAATTTATAAAGCTATTACTGGCACTATATAGCCAAAAGTATTTGGACGCCTGACCGTGAGCTTGTTGGACGTCCCGTTTTAAAAACAAATGTGATAGAACAACAGCCGCTTTTCTGAGAAGATTCTCACAAGACTTAGACTTATGAAGTGAGTCTGTGTGTGGGAATTTGTGCTCTGATGTTGTACGGCTGGGCGCTGATTGATCAGTCGGTGTTCCGGTTCATCTTAGAGCTGGTGAGTGGGGCTGAGCTCAGGGCTTCGTGTCTTTATAGCTTAAAAGCATCTCGTTATTTTTATATGATTGATTTATTACACCTGTTAGTGATTGTTGTGGCTAAAACACATACATTCAGTCATTAGAAGTGGTGTCCACATACTTCTGACCTTAATGCTGGTGTTAGATCAGCTATATTGATCCGACCTCCAGCTCCTGTTGTATTTTTGTTCAGTTCCAGTAAAACCCTGAAATAGCTCGTCTCTCTCACTCAGCATCGATTTTCCTCTTTCTAAAAATATTGGGACGCACTTAAACCCTCGTCTGTAGCGCTGAGATGAGACGGCGTTTATCTGATCACGAGCTCGTTGGACACGACGTTACTGAACCGCGGGCGTCGCCTCCCTCCTGACAGCTTCACTCCTCTTTCTCTCTTTCTCTCTTTCTTTATTGTCTTCCTTTTTCTTTTCTTGTTCTTCCTTCCTTTATTCCATTCCTCTTCTCTTTCTTTCTTTCCTTCTGTTCTGTTCTTTCTGTTCTGTTCTTTCTGTTCTGTTCTGTTCTGTTCTGTTCTTTCTGTTCTGTTCTTTCTGTTCTTTCTGTTCTGTTCTGTTCTTTCTGTTCTTTCTGTTCTGTTCTTTCTGTTCTTTCTGTTCTGTTCTTTCTGTTCTGTTTTTTCTCCCTTTCTTTCCTGCTGTTCTGTTCTTGTTCTTTTTTTCTTTATTTTTCTTTTTCTTTCTTTCTTTCTTTCTTTCTTTCTTTCTTTCTTTCTTTCTTTCTTTCTTTCTTTCTTTCTTTCTTTCTTTCTTTCTGTCTGTCTTTCCTTGTTCTTTTCTTGTTCTTTCTTTCTTTCTTTCTTTCTTTCTTTCTTTCTTTCTTTCCTTCTGTTCTGTTCTTGTTCTTTTTTTGTTCTGTTCTGTTCTTGTTCTTTCTTTCTGTCTGTCTGTCTTTTCTTGTTCTTTTCTTGTTCTTTCTTTCTTTCTTTCTTTCTTTCTTTCTTTCTTTCTTTCTTTCTTTCTTTCTTTCTTTCTTTCTGTCTGTCTTTTCTTGTTCTTTTCTTGTTCTTTTCTTTCTTTCTTTCTTTCTTTCTTTCTTTCTTTCTTTCTTTCTTTCTTTCTTTCTTTCTTTCTTTCTTTCTTTCTTTCCTTCTGTTCTGTTCTTGTTCTTTTTTTTGTTCTGTTCTGTTCTTTCTTTCTGTCTGTCTGTCTTTTCTATTCTTTTTTGTTCTTTTCTTTCTTTCTTTATTTTCTGTTCTTTTTCTGCCTGTCTTTATTTCTCTCTCTTTTTCCTTGTTTCTCGTTCTTCTTGTTCTTGTTCTCTCTGGTGAATGCTCCAGTGTTGGATGTAAATAGATCTGGACTCTCCACACTGAGCTGCTATTTCTGATTTTACCTTCACAGTTGTCAGGAGCAGAAGCCTTTTAGCAGGCGCCCCCCCCCCCTCGTTTTGGATGGTGGGGGGTAACTGTGTTATTACTCACTGCTATTACGTGCCATGTCCCCTAGGTACCATTTTGGAGGGGCGGGGGAGGTGAGGGGGGGGGTGTCTGAGTTTACAGAATGGAAACCCTGAGCAGAATTTACTGGTTTTATATAAACTCACCGACCAGTTTATTAGGAACACCCGGATCATCAGAACCGACGTGATTCAGTAATCGTTTTCGAGCAGAGTGCAGTTAGGAGGCATCAGAGGCAATAAGTACACCATAGGGCCTAAAATAATTTGGTACCAGAACTGAGAGAATTTGGTACCGGAACTGAAGGAATTTGGTACCGGAACTGAAGGAATTTGGTACCGGAACTGAAGGAATTTGGTACTGGTAAACTGGTGTCAGTAGGTGTAACTGGGACCTTTAGTTTTGGGCCATGAATTGTTGGTTCTGTAGTTCTTTCTCCTCTGGAACTGTAACTTTTGGTTTTGGAAATGGATCCTTTGGTATTACAACTGGAACCTTTAGTTCTGGAACTTGAACCTTTAGTGCTGGAACTGGAACCTTTGGTTTTGGAACTGAACTGGAACCTTTGGTACTGGAACTCTAACATTTATCACCATAACTGTTACCATTGGTACTAAAACTAGAACATTTGGTACTGGAACTGGAACCTTTGGTACTGGAACTGGAAGCTGAGAAGAACAGTGGAGCCACAGTGAGATGAAGAGAGAGTGTGTGTGTGTGTGTGGGGGGGGGAGATGATGGCAGCTTCTTCTGCTGTGTGTCATTCAGTGATGTGTGTGGTACCCCTCACCCCCCTCACACCCCCTCATACCCCCCTCACCCCGAGCCCACCTCCCCCACTGTGGTATTTCGGTGAGAGACTGAGTGACGCCGTGGGGAAAGTGGAGCTCGTGTGTGGGGCGGAGTCCTGCTCATTAAAACAGCGTAGCCAATCACAGACGTAAACACACAGTGTGTGTGTAAGTGTGTGTGTGTGTGTATGTGTGTGTGTGTGTGTGTGTGTGTGTATGTGTGTGTATGTGTGTGTGGTGGTAAACTGTCCGCAGCACTAAATTCGGGTTGGCGACGTCCCTGTCCTCGGGCAGCGCAGCAGTGAGAACGGGCAGCGTGTGGTGAGCTGTGGGAATTGAGACGAGGCCCGTCAGACGAGGCGGGAACGTTCTCGGTTCCAAAAAAGTTTTGGGACAGGGACACGAAATGTAAACAAAAACAAAACAGCCCTGGTTCACGAATCCTGTAACGAAACAACAGCACAAACTTGATTGTGTTTTATACATTTAAATTATAAAATGATAAAATTCACGTCTGCAGCACGTTCCAAAAAAGTTGGGACTGTAAAATTTTTAACTACATTTTACATTTTCAGCATTTTAGCAGACGCTGTTATCCAAAGCGACTTACAATACAGTTACAGTATACAGTCTGAGCAATTGAGGGTTAAGGGCCCAACAGCAGCAACCTGGCAGTGGTGGGGCTTGAACCAGAGACCTTCTGATTACTAGTCCAGTACCTTAACCACTAGGCTACAGCTTTCCCTATAGACTAGAAACTAGGGATGCAAATTTGACCAGTTTGTTCATTTGTTGTCTGTTTTACCACCTGGTCAGGGTCGCAGTGGGTCTGATTCATTGGGCGAAAGGCAAGAAACCCCCCCGGACAAGTCGCCAGTCCATCACACACACACACACACACACACACACACACACACACACACACACACACACACACACACTTTGGGTAATTTCTAATAGTTCCATTTAACCTGACTGCTCGTCTGTCTCTGGACTTGTGTGAGGAATCCAGTCTCCACACAGAAGGGAATCGAACCCAGACCCTTCTTGCTGTGAGGTGACAGTGCTACCCACCGCACCAGTGTGCCGCCCCCAGATTTGACCGGTTCAGTTGACGATTAACTGATAATCAGGAAGCTTAAAGGTGTTTCGATAA
>NC_086007.1:747500-762500 GCF_030014385.1 Trichomycterus rosablanca
AGACAACCACTGCTTTATTGAAGAGGCTGAGGGTAAAGGTGATGGACTGGCCAAGCATGTCTCCAGACCTAAACCCAATAGAACATCTTTGGGGCATCCTCAAGCGGAAGGTGGAGGAGCGCAAAGTCTCGAATATCCGCCAGCTCCGTGATGTCGTCATGGAGGAGTGGAAAAGCATTCCAGTGGCAACCTGTGAAGCTCTGGTAAACTCCATGCCCAGGAGAGTTAAGGCAGTTCTAAGAAATAATGGTGGCCACACAAAATATTGACACTTCAGGAACTTTCACTAAGGGGTGTACTCACTTTTGTTGCCGGTGGTTTAGACATTAATGGCTGTATATTGAGTTATTTTGAGGGAAGAATAAATTTACACTGTTATATAAGCTGCACACAGACTACTTTTCATTGTGTCAAAGTGTCATTTTGTCAGTGTTGTCCCATAAAAAGATATACTTAAATATCTGCAGAAATGTGAGGGGTGTACTCACTTTTGTGATACACTGTATGTGTGTGTGTATACGTGTGCGCGTGTGTGTATGTGTGTGTGTGTGTGTGTGTGTATGTGTGTGTGTGTGTATACGTGTGCGTGTGTGTATATGTGTGTGTGTGTATACGTGTGCGCGTGTGTGTGTATATGTGTGTGTATACGTGTGCGTGTGTGTATATGTGTGTGTGTATACGTGTGCGCGTGTGTGTATATGTGTGTGTGTGTGTGTGTGTGTGTATATGTGTGTATATGTGTGTGTGTATACGTGTGCGCGTGTGTGTATATATGTGTGTGTGTGTGTGTGTATATGTGTGTGTGTGTGTGTGTATATGTGTGTGTGTGTGTGTATATGTGTGTATATGTGTGTGTGTATACGTGTGTGTGTGTGTGTATATGTGTGTGTGTGTGTGTGTATATGTGTGTGTGTGTATGTGTGTGTGTGTGACTGTGTGTGTTCTGCCTGGTTCCTGCTGCTGCAGAAATAACCAGCAGATCATTGGCTGGATTGTGGAACAGTGGGAGGAGCTTTGAGTGTGGGCTGGGAGGCAGAGCTAGGGGTGTGGTGTGGGCGTGGCTAGGTGAGAACAGACTGACCGGGGTGTCAGATTTTGGCTGGACAGGTGAAACCACGGAGACCAAACTGTGTGAAATCCATCATGGCACCGGGGCCTCGTTATTCCAAAAACGTCCATAACATCAACATGAGTGAGTGAGTGAGTGAGTGAGTGAGGGGGGTGTAAGATAAAAGGGGCGTCCCAATACTTTTCAGGTGTTTTCTGGCTCCCTCTGCTGGCTGAAGCTGTAATGACATGACAGATACTCGTCACCCTGTAACGTCTGCTGCTCGGTTTTCTGTGGACGACTGGAGCTTAAATTAGGAGCTTGTGGCAGTTCTTGGTGCAGGACTCGAGGTTCTTGTTCTTGTTCTGTTTGGGTTTTTTGCGTCCACATGGGTGGACTAGTGCAGTCTTCTCTGTCCTTGAGCTCCAAGGGCCAAACATGGTCCAGCGTGCCGGCAACTGGCCCAAAGTTTTCTTATCGTTTGCTTGTTCTGACAGGGCGGGGTCACCCATTCAAACCTTGTCCTTTCATCTAGAGCAGAGACGTCCAAACCAGCGTCCCGTTACCATTTTTGAAACTGCTCGTCAGATATTTTAGAAATTAAACTAAACTCGTGCCGCTGTTAATCAGGTTTTAAAAAACTGCTTGAACTGTTTGACCTCTGGGTGGCGCTCTCACGTAAACCAGATCTAAAACTATTTCCGTCTTCTGTCCCCCCGACGTCACACCTGCGTTAATGTTCCCCAGTTTCTGGATAAACACGGCGGCTCCAGAGAAACCAAAACTACACGCCGAACGCAGAATTCAGGAGCGCAGAGTTCAGAGGGAAGTGGGTATGTTTAATGTGTTTGTGTGTTGCTATAAAGGGCAAGTGTGTGTGTGATGGTACGGGGGGCAGGTGTGTGTGTGTGTGTGTGTGTGTGTGTGTGTTGGTACGGTGGGCAGGTGTGTGTGTGTGTGTGTGTTGGTACGGGGGGCAGGTGTGTGTGTGTGTGTGTGTGTGTTGGTACGGGGGGCAGGTGTGTGTGTGTGTGTGTGTTGGTACGGGGGGCAGATGTGTGTGTGTGTGTGTGTGTGTGTGTATGTGTGTGTGTGTGTGTTGGTACGGGGGGCAGGTGTGTGTGTGTGTGTGTGTGTGTGTGTGTGTGTGTGTGTGTGTTGGTACGGGGGGCAGGTGTGTGTGTGTGTGTGTGTTGGTACGGGGGGCAGGTGTGTGTGTGTGTGTGTGTTGGTACGGGGGGCAGGTGTGTGTGTGTGTGTGTGTGTGTGTGTGTGTGTGTGTGTTGGTACGGGGGGCAGGTGTGTGTGTGTGTGTGTGTTGGTACGGGGGGCAGGTGTGTGTGTGTGTGTGTGTGTGTGTGTTGGTACGGGGGGCAGGTGTGTGTGTGTGTGTGTTGGTACGGGGGGCAGGTGTGTGTGTGTGTGTGTGTGTGTGTGTGTTGGTACGGGGGGCAGGTGTGTGTGTGTGTGTGTGTGTTGGTACGGGGGGCAGGTGTGTGTGTGTGTGTGTGTGTGTTGGTACGGGGGCAGGTGTGTGTGTGTGTGTGTGTTGGTACGGGGGGCAGGTGTGTGTGTGTGTGTTGGTACGGGGGGCAGGTGTGTGTGTGTGTGTGTGTTGGTACGGGGGGCAGGTGTGTGTGTGTGTGTGTGTTGGTACGGGGGGCAGGTGTGTGTGTGTGTGTGTGTTGGTACGGGGGGCAGGTGTGTGTGTGTGTGTGTGTGTGTGTGTGTGTGTGTGTGTGTGAGTGATGCAGCAGAAATGTGTTAGTCGTGACCTTTAGGCTCAGTGTGTGTGTGTGTGTGTTGGTACGGGGGCAGGTGTGTGTGTGTGTGTGTTGGTACGGGGGGCAGGTGTGTGTGTGTGTGTGTGTGTGTGTGTTGGTACGGGGGCAGGTGTGTGTGTGTGTGTGTGTTGGTACGGGGGCAGGTGTGTGTGTGTGTGTGTTGGTACGGGGGGCAGGTGTGTGTGTGTGTGTTGGTACGGGGGCAGGTGTGTGTGTGTGTGTGTGCTGGTACGGGGGCAGGTGTGTGTGTGTGTGTGTGTGTGTGAGTGATGCAGCAGAAATGTGTTTGTCGTGACCTTTAGGCTCAGTGTGTGTGTGTGTGTTGGTAGGGGGGCAGGTGTGTGTGTTGGTACGGGGGGCAGGTGTGTGTGTGTGTGTGTGTGTTGGTACGGGGGGCAGGTGTGTGTGTGTGTGTGTGTGTGATGCAGCAGAAATGTGTTTGTCGTGACCTTTAGGCTCAGTGTGTGTGTGTGTGTTGGTAGGGGGGCAGGTGTGTGTGTTGGTACGGGGGGCAGGTGTGTGTGTGTGTGTGTGTGTGTTGGTACGGGGGCAGGTGTGTGTGTGTGTGTTGGTACGGGGGGCAGGTGTGTGTGTGTGTGTGATGCAGCAGAAATGTGTTAGTCGTGACCTTTAGGCTCAGTGTGTGTGTGTGTGTGGGGGGGGGGGGGGGTGCAGGGGGTTGTCGAGGGGGTTGGTGTTGGGTGAGGGGTAATAAACAACCCCCCCCCCCTCCCCCCCGCTCCTCTCTCATTGATAATCAAGCAGCAGGAACACAGCGGGGGCACCAGAGGTGTGAGGTTCAAATCCCTCGGGTTCATCTGTACACCTTCCTGCTAAAGTTTTGGCACCCTGGTTCTGGTCATGTGACCTGACTGGTAAAGACACGTCACGGCCTCTAGGGGGAGCGAGTTCAGATGTTTTGGACGGATTTTTCCCCGTTTCTCCCGAATGTAAGTAACTTTAATGTGGAGAAACTATACCAAGCTCTGACCTTTGACCCTGCTACAAACTGAGGTCGGCACATGAGGGGTTCTTTTAGCTGCATGGGCATAAATTCCCACAGACAGACTCCAAAATCTAGTTAGAAATCTTCCTAGAGGACTAAAATGCCTGAGACTGAGAAGCAGGGAAACGCCGCTCTATTAATACGCCAACCAGTGGATTTAGCAGCAGGTGTTTCAGTATTCAATTCTGTTGCGTCAGAAGTATGTGGACGCCCCTTTTAATTACTGATTAATGAGTTTCAGCTACAACAATTTCTAACAGGTGTAATAAATCGCTTCTGACTTTGCAGCAGCACTTTAGGGAAGGCCCTCTCCTGTTCCAGCATGTGTCTTGTGCACCCACCTTAGCCCTTAGCCCCACTCAACATCTCTGGGATGAACCGGAACCCCGACTGATCGAGCAGCTCATTTTAATGCAGTTAAAGGACATCCGACAAGCTCACGATCAGGTGTCCACATACTTTTGACCATGTGGCGGTCAGACACAGCTATACATTTTTTTTGGGTCGTGAACCGAGGAGGGACGAGCCAGAGGACGTGAAATCTGAGAAACTGGATTAGTAATCAGAAGGTTGCGGGTTCAAGTCCCACCAGCACCATGTTGCCACTGTTGGACCCCTGAGCGAGGCCCTTAACCCTCAATTGCTGGATCAGTATTCAGTCATAAGTGTACGTCACGTCATCTAAACAATGTAAACGTGCAGTTTATACAGCGCCGCACTAGAACTAATGTCCTCCTGGTGTCCTAGGGCGGGGTCAGTTTGGGTCGGACGTTTGAGAGTCCCGCGCGTCGCGCGTCACCGCCTGCGGCGTTCCGAACTTTCCGCTCGTCTGTCGCCCGTCTCTCGGCGCTCGCCCGCCTTCGTTAACACGTTTCCATGCCTGTTAATTACCCGTGCTCGAGGTGGAGCCCTAGCGTGCGCCGGCCCATCCGCCCCGTGGCGTCAAACCAGGCCGGATTCTCTTCCCCGGAATCCGGAGCGCTTGATATTTGTTGAACAGCTGCCGGAGCAGGGAATTCTGGGATAGCTATGTGCAGCTGAAATGTCAGGAGGCCTGTTATTTATACCGCCGAGAGGAAAGAGGAGACGGGACGCATCGGGAAGGGGACAAGGGACGGGGGGAGGGGGGTGAAGTTATGCAAAAGTGTTAAAGTTCTTCTCTCACTGTGTGTGTGTGTGTGTGTGTGTGTTATAAACTTCTGTCCGGGCATAAAACTGACAGCATTATTAAAACACGAGCGATTTAATCCCACCTTGTATTATACACGTGATTCCCAGTCTGGACACCAGGTGGCGCTGTACACAAGTCCAGCACTGCTGCAGGAATAAATAAAGTGCACTGCGTCTTCAGCACAATATTTCACACTGTAACTATGGGAATTTAACCCATTTAATAAAAAATGTTATGTTTTTTGTGAGGTCAGGTAGCGGTGTTGTTTAAGAAGGCCTCGCTCGTGGTTGACCTTCCAATTCATCCCAAATGTGTTCAGTAGGGTCGAGGTCGAGGCTCTGTGCAGGCTGCTGGAGTTTCTTCACACCAAACTCGACAAGTCATGCTGGTACAGGAAAGGTCCTTCCTTAAACTGTTGCCACACGTTTGGAAAATGTTCTAGTGGTCAGTTAGAAGATGCTCCTACCCTAAGCAACAGAACGAGGGTGCTTTACATCAGCAGAAGCTCAGTGGATCAGATTTCGAGGTGGTGTAAAGCACAGCACCGTTGGACTCTGTGGAAACCAGCTCCATCATTCCCGTCCAAATGAACGATCTGTAAAGCGCGGTGGAGACGGAATCATGATCTGAACTGCTGCTGATGCTTCGGTTCCGTTAGTTCCAGTAGAGGGAAGCGTTACCGTCCTGCACAGGGCTCGGCTGGGATGAAATAGAATCCCGACTGTGACAGCTAACAGAGTTAGACGCCAGCTAACGTCTCCCTCCGTGTACCGAAAACACTTAAACTCTCCCTGACGCCCCAATTTACAAATAAACCCACACTCGTATAATTACACCTTTATACAGATTACACATCAACCAGAATTTATTTACATGTGAAAGGAACTCTGTTGGTTGCTCCGGATTGATTCGTCCGCCACGTTTGTAGTTCTTTGTAATGGACCCATGCGTTTATAACCCTAAGTTTAGACTATTGTGATGTTCTTCTCACTGAAAATATAGATATACATGCTCAGACTGGCACCAAACTCCAGAGCCACAGAGCACAGGAGGGTCATAAGATGTAGCAAAAATATGGTGGAACTGCAGCGCTAGGTGGCGCCATAGCACGTAAGATAATATAGTGGACCCTTGACTTACAAATGTAATTGGTTCTGAAGTGCTGTTCTTAAGTCAGAAAACTTATCTTAACTTAATCTTAAATTATAGAATAGATAATACTGTAATAAACAATAATAAACAACAATACACAGTAGTACTGTACATAAACACACATCACATTTCAGTACAGTACGTGTGCTGTACCATACACCATAAAATACACCATAATTATCTACCAGAAACAACAATAACTCTCATATTTCTCTATTATTTCCTTCTTTATTTCAGTAGTGTTGTATTTTGTAGGTGTAATTGCACAAAAGAAAGAATACTTTACTGAGCCGAGCTCCTTCCTCTCTCTCACTCACTGTCCCCTCTGTCTGATACACAGTGACACCTACTGGCAGGAGTAATTATACAACAACACATGTAATAGATTTGTTCATTTTCTCAGCACTGCGCTCCCTCTGCACCTTCTTTGGGGACATTTTAATATTGAACTTTACAAAATATAAAGAAAACACCGGAAAAACACTGTGCGAATGTTCGCTCACGGTATTTATACACAGAGAGAGAGAAGCGGTCGGAGTGAACTTGTTCGTGACGTCACGTATTTCGCGAATTTCTGTTCGTAATCCGAAATTTGTTCGTACGTTAAGTTAAAAAAGATCGTTCGTAACCCAAAATGTTCGTATGGTAAACCGATCATAACTCAAGGGTCCACTGTAATGTGCAAATTGACCTGAATTACTCATGTACTGGGCCACACTGGGATAATTGTGCTTTAACCCTGGAAGTTGCAGATTGCGCTTATGTTTATGCTATATAGTTGTTGTTATAATTAATTAATAACATTTATTTAGTATCTGTTTATCTGATTTAATTTGAAATATATGGGAATATCCTCTAGACCCGCCAGTGAGGATTGGTCCCTGTGGGTGTGGTTGGTTCCTTTCAGTGTTCCCTCACTATAATATCTGGGGTTTAGGGGTATCAGGACTTTATGAAGTTGCTTTGGGACGATGGTTATTTCAGACAGCGCTCATCAAATCAATTTTCCTTGCCTTTCCCACCTTTATCTGTCCCAAAAATGCACTTTTCCCAGCCCCCCCCCGGTTGGCCCTGTGATCCTTAGGTGCACCCCGTGAACCCGCAGTATCCAGGGTATCTGGCTGTCCAGGCTGTCGCTGGTCTCTCCGCGTCGGTGCGTAAACAAAGTCCGAACTGACATTCCGTTTGCACTTCTGCTGTGCCCGGCTAACTTTAGCCCTGGCAGGGGTCGGGCAGGGGGGCTTCCTTTCCAATAATGCACCTTTGCTGATCCAGGCACACGGATATCTGAAACAGCTGACCCCCCCATCCCCCCCATCCCCCCCACCCCAAATTCGACTCCTCCTCCTCTTCTGAGCTTGTCAGGACACGGCAGGCTGAGATCGGGGACTCGTCGGAGGTTCAGACCCTCTCCAGGGTCATGTTTCGCACAGTTGGGACCCGCTGGTTGGGCACCTGTGGCACTAGTTGTGTTTTTGCGGTTGTGACAGTCGGGCAGGAGCCTGAAAGCCTGGTGTCGGGGCGGCGATGCTCTTGAGCTCCTCGCTTTGCGTCCACGGAGTCTCGACGAATTTAGGCATGTTTCCGGATCCCGAGCGCAGGAGCGACCGGACGGGACCTCGCCAGTTTTGAAGGGTGTGTGTGGTCCGATACGGTAGGGTGCAGGGACTGAAAGGAGGGCGCAGGAAGGCACCTGTTGTGGAACGTGCGACCCGGACGGTCAGAAAGGACTTCGGATTTGGATTTTTGATTTTTATTTGAACTTTCGGGCGCTGATCGACCCTCGTGGACGTAGCAACCATGATGATAAAGGAATCATCGCTCAGGGAGGACCCCGACCTCCGGGGGGAGCTGGAGTTTTTGGCTCGGGGCTGCGACTTCGTCTTGCCGTCCCGCTTTAAGAAGCGGCTCAAGTCGTTCCAGCGAGCGCAGGTCAGTTCCTCAAAGAGGGAGAAAGAAAAACACGCGGAGGCGACGAACTGGTGCATGCCGGGGAAGACAAACTATTCACAGGCGCATGCCAACACGGCTATTAATAGTGGCGTCAGGAATACAGTGTCCGAGTGAATGTGGTGTACAGAAGAGCTGGGACGGGGGGGCGTGTGTGTGGGGGGGGGGCACAGCTGTCGTGTTCAGTACATACAGTAGAGTCCGAAAAAATCCCACCAGCACCAGCGCGTTCTCAAGAGCAAAATTATTCACCGTACACACGGGTTTCATCGTTCTGATCAGTCAGTAACAGATACACCAACCCAAAAAAAACTGGCTTCACATTCAGAACCCCTTTATTCAGCTCTAATTCTCTTTTATTTGTTTTTATTCATCTCTCTCCTTCTTTAATATTTTACTGATGGACGTTTTATTGGTGCTATCTCTTTTTATTTTATTATCTAATAGCTGATTTATTTATGTGCTTTTAGTTTTATTTTCCTCTTTCTGTGTAAGATTTACTGCCGAGTTTTTGTTGTTATTACTGATTTTATTTCTTTTTCTCTTTGATTAATTTTTTTTTTCTTTTATTTGTTTTTTTCTCTTTCTCATTTGTTTGCTGATTTGGCTTTATTTGTCAGTTCTTTTATCCCCCACTGAATTTTTCTTTTTATGTATATATTTTTTATCTTTCTTTTTTTTACAGCAGCATATTGGGGCCATTAACACATTTTTGGAGCAACTCTTTCTTTTTTTCAATTTTAAGAATAGAGTTAGAATTAATTAGGGAATAAATTTAAAATTAGAGAATAAAGTTGAAATTAATTGTAAAATAAAATTGAAATTAATTAGAGAATAAAGTTGAAATTAATTGGAAATTGAAGTTGAAATTAATTGTAAAATAAAATGTAAATTAATAAAAAAATAAAATGTAAATTAATTGGAGAATAAAGTTGAAATAAATGAAAGAATAAACTTGAAATTAATTGGAGAATAAAGTAAAAATTAATTGAAATATAAAGTTAAAATTAATTGAAGAATAAAGTTGAAATAAATAGAGAATAAAGTTGAAATAAATAGAGAATAAAGCTGAAATTAATTAGAGAATAAAGTAAAAATTAATTGAAATATAAAGCTAAAATTAATTGAAGAATAAAGTTGAAATAAATAGAGAATAAAGTTGAAATAAATAGAGAATAAAGCTGAAATTAATTAGAGAATAAAGTTGAAATTAATTAGAGAATAAAGTTGAAATTAATTAGAGAATTAGTTACAATTAATTAGAGAATAGAGTTGAGATATTTTGGTTGTACCTCCTCCTGGTGTTTAGATGAGGGTCGGTGAGGATTTGGTAAAGTTTTAGATCAGTGTCAGTAATAAAGATCCTGGATCTCCTGCAGCATCAGTATCAGCGTGTCGTTAGTATTCGGACGCTGAGGCTGAGATTATTTAGAGGACAGAAGCAGAAAGAACTTGAGGAACTTTTCTCTGTAGTTGGAGCAAAACTTGCGGTGGTGTTTAAGCTGAGACTAATGATTAACGTTGGTATTTATTTTGTGGCTGAAATAAACACTCACACAGGTTGAAAATAAACACTCACACAGGTGAGTGACACGCCCACCGGCCACGCCCGGTCACATTTTACTGGTGTTTGTTGTTTTATGGGGTGTTTTTCATGTTAATGAAGGAGTTTAAGGATCTCGTTGGTGTTTCAGAAGTCCGGTTGGTGTTTGTGACTGTACAGCGCTGTACAGTGTGTGTGTGTGTGTGTGTGTGTGTGTGTGGTGTAAATCACACCTGCCTGTGGTCTTTAATCCAGCAAGTATTTAACCTTCAGCTGGTGTTGGAGTGCTCCTCTGGGCTCCTCTGAGAGTGGAAGTGCTCGAGTTAGATGTCAGCTGTGGGGTGTTTGTGGTGTTAATTGCGAATCAGGAACCGACCCCCCACCCTAAACTCGTTTAAATACTGGGAATGTTCTGGGAACTCACGAGCTCTGTGTTCCAAACCAGTACAGACTAGTGGGTAAATATTAGTGGTTCAGTGTTCAGTGGTGTTCAGTGTAGGAAGCCTTTTATGGTGTGCTTATACTGTATGTAGTGTTAAGTAAAGGAAATCTACAGCAGGTTTAATCTAGATTTTCTTAGTAGGAGTATTAAAGAGCAGTATTTAGTAAACTCTCTAGTTCGTGTAACTAGTTTTTAACAGGTATAGTGTACGGTATTTTTTTCTAAGTGTTTAATAAAGGGGAATTGCAGTGGTTTCCCTAGATAATGTCTATAGTGTTTAATTAGTGTTTAATAAAGGAGATTAGCTAACGTCTGTAGTATTTAATTAGTGTTTAATGGCAGGTTTACAGTACTTTTCTGGGTAATATCTGTAGTATTTATTAAGGGAGATTTTAATAGATTTCCTGAGTAATATCTGAGATGTCTAAGGAGATTAGGTAATGTCTGTAGTATTTAATAAGTGTTTAATTAGGGGGTTTACAGTACTTTTCTAAGTAATATCTGTAGTATTTAATAAGTGTTTAATAATAGAGATTTTAGTAGTTTCTCTAGGTAATGTCTAAGTTTAATAAGTGTTTAATAAAGGAGATTAGGTAATGTCTGTAGTATTTAATAAGGAGGATTTGCAAGTAATTTCTCTTGTGTTTAATAAGTGTTTAATGAGGGGGATTTGCAGTACTTTTTCTAGGTAATGTTTATAGTGTTAAATTAGTGTTTAATAAGTGTTTAATAAAGTACAATAGGTAATGCCTGTGGTATTTAATTCTGGGTAATATCTGTAGTATTTAATAAGGGAGATTTTAATAGATTTTTTAAGTAATATCTGTAGTGTTTAATAAGCGTTTAATAAGAGAGATTTTAGTAGTTTCTTTAGGTAATCTCTAAGATGTTTATTAAGTGTTTATTAAAGTAAATTAGGTAATGTCTGTAGTATTTAATAAGGGGGATTTGCAATTTCTCTAAGTAATTTTACTCTATTATTATTATTTATTTATTTATTTATTGCCAGTTATAACTTTTAGTTCATTTAAATCTGTGTTTGTATGATTTGTGTAAATCCTACTTATTTAAAGTATCCTCCAGACCACCCAAGAAGGATGGAGGGTCCTGCTGAGTCTGGTTCCTCTCAAGGTTTCTTCCTGTAATTTTCAGGGAGTTTTTCCTTGCCACAGTCGCCCTCGGCTTGCTCAACAGGGGTTTTTGTATCTGTTGGTCCTGGATTTTGTAAAGTTGCTTTGAGACAATGTCTATTGTAAAAAGCGCTATATAAATAAAGTTGACTTGACTTGACTTGACTAGTGTTTAATAAGTGTTTAATGAAGGGGATTTGCAATAGTTTCTTTAGATAATGTCTATAGTGTTTAATTAGTGTTTAATTGGTGGGGGTTACAGTACTTTTACTTTTACTTTTACTTCACTTTATTAAACACTTCACAAGTGTTTAATAAGGGAAATTTTAGTAGTTTCCCGAGGTAATATCTAAGGTGTTTGTTAAGTGTTTAATAAACGAGATTAGATAATATCTTAAGTTTGATAAAGGGATTTGCAGTAGTTGTCATAATTTTCCTTTTTTTTCTTTGTCTTCCCATTACCCCCCCCCCTTCCCCGCATTTTGCTCAAGTAGAGCAGCACATGTAGTCTCCGGACGCTTCTTTTCCCCTACCAGAGTCTCACAGAGAGTGGTGTCATATACAGAGAGTCATGAATCAGTCACCACTTGTGCAGTCGCCCTGTCCCACCAGCAGAGGTCGCATTTGCAACATAAAAAAGGAACCGTGTTGCCCAATTGTGCCTGTTAGACACCCGGCTAGGTTGATAGCACACCTGAGCAGTGTTTATTACTAAGTGGACGTACATTATTGTACACACAGGGTTTTACAATTATCATGCTCAGGTGTTCACAAACCTTTTTGCATCAGTGGGTGGTGTGGTGGCACACAACTCCACGGTCTTGAGGATCTGGGTTTGATCCTTGTGTTCTGTTACTGTGTGAGGATTTTGGCACATCCCTCCCATCTTTAACTGGGATTTTCTGAAATCGGGATTAGACATGACTAAATTGAGAGAATATGAGGATAAAGTGTCCAGTGTCTGATTTAATTCAGGGGAACAGAGTGCTGCACACGACCCGCTTTATTTTTGAAACGAAGTACAGTAAAACATACGGTCGCTACGTCGCCCCCCTGCTGCCACGTCATGACTTGCGTCCTGATTTATTTGGAAATAGATCTTGCGTAGATTGGAGTGCTTGCGTGTACACACTGGTGTTGAGTATGTTCCTTGTCTGAGCTTTACCAAGGGTTTAAACATATAAACGTGGTGTAAATGATGTTTTGGAGCTGATTTATAACGAGAATCAGTAAGTCGAGGATAAACGATTCTATTGCATCTTTCTCTTCCGTAGATTCAGCCAGAGAAGAAACCCGTCTCTCCTCCTCCTCCGCCTGTTCTCCGTACCCCTACTCCGCCCCCAGTGGCCCCGCCTCCACCACCCTCCATCAACATTCCACGCTTCTATTTCCCCACGGGCCTCCCGAACCTCGGCTCCAGCAACGACGAGGTCGTGGCAAAGACCGAGGCGGCCTTCGCCGAGCTGCAGGAGGAGAAAGCCGACATCTACGAGATGGGCAAGATCGCCAAGGTGACGAGGGGCGAACGGGGTGGTGAGGGGGTCAGACTCGGCCGAGTCCGATAATAACCTGAAGTGTTTATTTTTGATCAGGCGTGTGGCTGCCCGCTGTACTGGAAAGCCCCCATGTTCAACCGGGCAGGAGGTGAAAGGACGGGCTTCGTCACCGTCCATTCATTTATGGCCACGTGGAGGAAGTAAGTAAAGCACTCCAACCCCCACTAACCCCCTGTGACATCATAAAATCCTTAAATGAATCATATATAATCTATAACTTTGTGTAAACAGTTTGGGGAAGGTTGTTCTCTGTTCCCGCATGACTGTGTGACTCTTCAGGGGTCTAGAATGGAGGAACTCTGTCTAGTTCCATGAAGCTTTGAACTCAACCCTACAGAACACCTCTGGGACGAATTGGAACTTTGATTGCGAGCCAAGACTTTTCAGCGTTAGTTTGATGTTAGCGCCTTTGGACTTCCAAGAACACCTTCCTGGAACATTTGGGGATGCATGTTGTGGCTGCAAACTGGGAGAAGTGGTTCCATTATAGCTCAAGGGTTTTAAGGTCAGGGGTTTGAATATTTTTGGCCATGTGGTGTCACTTTTGGAGCTCTGAAGATGCGCGCCCTATCAACCGTACGTCCCGGAGCTTGGCTGTATGGGTACGGAACACCTACGCTGGTGGCAGGAGGGAACTCGGACGTCACAACCCGAACCCAAACGCTCATCACACAGTGGGTCGGACTCGGCAGGACGGGCAGAAAATAGCCGGTGACTGAGACCTCTGGAACTTGCCAGCCACCCGCGGGAAAACGTCCAGACGGACGACGCCCAGGGGAACCGAGGGAACCGGAACGCCGCCACCGCCCGCTGAGCGAGTCCCCGGAAGCGAAAGCTAGAGAATGTATGTTAGGGAGTTAGAGAGCGAGTGCGAGGGTGATGACTCGGTCGTCTCGAATTTCACACTTTCCATCGAGCTGCGCCAGCAACTCCAGGCCTGCAAACACCACCACCTGCTGGACGGTGTGGGCACTGCAGGTCAGGACATTAAACAAGACTGATAATAATAACTCCTGAGTATTTTTTGGTGCCACAAGCGGTCAGGTGTTTCATTCTGGAGAGGTTGAGGTTTGGACGCCGCTGCTTTATTTAGTATTTACAGAATCCGCTGGTTGTTTGCATTCAAGAGTCTTCCATGTTTGCATTTGTGAGCAGTAAACAAGGAGAAGGAGGGAGAGTTTTAGGACAAGACATGAACGTGGACGTAGATGTCTCCACTCCTGATCGAGGAGGGTCGTGACTAACACACACCCCCTCCGACACGTGTGCAGCACCGACCGCTTCTTTTCACCTGCATCTGGCGGGTTTATGCGAAGATCCGTATCGCGCACAGAGAGTAACGCACCGATCTCCGTTATTCCCCGTGTCTGTGCAGCACCATCGATCAGCCAGCAGAGGGAGTAACTGCAGCAGTTATGAGGAATCACTCAGCGTTCCCACCCTCAGATTTGTGTTTTAGCCACAGCAGTTGCTAACAGGTGTAATAAATCAATCTTATAGAGGTGATGATAAGCTTCAGACTGTGCAGCAACAGTTTAGGGAAGGTCCTTTCACGTTCCAGCATGTGCGAGCTCTATAAAGACGTGAAGAAAAGCTCCAACGTCCTGCACAGAAGAGCAGCTGTTGTTCTAACTCACTGTATTAAAAAAGTAGTTTGTTTTTGGAACGGGACGTCCGACAAGCTCATGCGTCCGAATACTTGTGGCTGTGTCGTGTATCTGTTTCTGTATAACTGTGTTTGACTGTGTTTGTGCTCCGCAGGGTGTTACAGAGCTGCTACGACGACGCGTCCAAGTTTGTTTACTTGCTGGCCAAGCCGGGCTGCACCTACCTGGAGCAGGAGGATTTCATCCCTCTACTGCAGGTCAGCTTAGTTCCAAAAGAGATGGGACAGTCGAGAAACGTAAACAAAGCGATAGACACACAGAAATAATGTGCAGTATTTTAGCTCTTTTAATTTTTGCTTCTTGTTTTGGAATATAAACGTTCATGCTAAATTTCCTGGCTGCAGCGTGTTCCAAAAAAGTTGGGACGGGGGCGTGTGTACCTCTCTATTAGAGGGGTTTGGGAACTGAGTACACCAGTCGTTCATTATGCTTTAATTTACAATTAAAGGCATTTACAATAGGAGACAGAGCTGAACTGCAGGCAGGCCAGTCTAGCACTTGCAGAGTGTTCCTACAATATAAAGTCGTGCTATTTAAACAAGTGCAGAAGG
>NC_086007.1:765000-810000 GCF_030014385.1 Trichomycterus rosablanca
GAATTCACTAGAGCTGCACAGGTTGCTACTGGAATCCTCTTCCACTCCTCCATGATGACATCACGGAGCTGGTGGATGTTAGACACCTTAAACTCCTCCACCTTCCACTTGAGGATGCGCCACAGGTGCTCAATTGGGTTTAGTCCATCACCTTTACCTTCAGCTTCCTCAGCAAGGCAGTTGTCATCTTGGAGGTTGTGTTTGGGGTCGTTATCCTGTTGGAAAACTGCCATGAGGCCCAGTTTTCGAAGGTAGGGGATCATGCTCTGTTTCAGAATGTCACAGTACATGTTGGAATTCATGTTTCCCTCAATGAACTGCAGCTCCCCAGTGCCAGCAACACTCATGCAGCCCAAGACCATGATGCTACCACCACCATGCTTGACTGTAGGCAAGATACAGTTGTCTTGGTACTTCTCACCAGGGCGCCGCCACACATGCTGGACACCATCTGAGCCAAACAAGTTTATCTTGGTCTCGTCAGACCACAGGGCATTCCAGTAATCCATGTTCTTGGACTGCTTGTCTTCAGCAAACTGTTTGCTGGCTTTCTTGTGCGTCAGCTTCCTTCTGGGATGACGACCATGCAGACCGAGTTGATGCAGTGTGCGGCGTATGGTCTGAGCACTGACAGGCTGACCTCCCACGTCTTCAACCTCTGCAGCAATGCTGGCAGCACTCATGTGTCTATTTTTTAAAGCCAACCTCTGGATATGACGCCGAACATGTGGACTCAACTTCTTTGGTCGACCCTGGCGAAGCCTGTTCCGAGTGGAACCTGTCCTGGAAAACCGCTGTATGACCTTGGCCACCATGCTGTAGCTCAGTTTCAGGGTGTTAGCAATCTTCTTATAGCCCAGGCCATCTTTGTGGAGAGCAACAATTCTATTTCTCACATTCTCAGAGAGTTCTTTGCCATGAGGTGCCATGTTGAATATCCAGTGGCCAGTATGAGAGAATTGTACCCAAAACACCAAATTTAACAGCCCTGCTCCCCATTTACACCTGGGACCTTGACACATGACACCAGGGAGGGACAACGACACATTTGGGCACAATTTGGACATGTTCACTGTGGGGTGTACTCACTTATGTTGCCAGCTATTTAGACATTAATGGCTTTGTGTTGAGTTATTTTCAGAAGACAGTAAATCTACACTGCTATACAAGCTGTACACTGACTACTCTAAGTTATATCCAAGTTTCATGTCTATAGTGTTGTCCCATGAAAAGATATAATCAAATATTTGCAAAAATGTGAGGGGTGTACTCACTTTTGTGATACACTGTATATATACTGTATATATAAACACTACGCACACAGTCTTAAACATGTACACGTATTCATATATACAAACATACATACACATGCATAAACGCACCTACACATGTACACAATTATGCACACTTGTACATACACACATATTTTTTACACACACACACCTTAGAAAGTAAACACTAGCAGTTCGGCTTCAGTGAGGTGTAGAAGTATAAATCACGCCTGCACTTTATTAACCTGGATTTACTTTTCATTAGTTTTCTCACTGTTTTGTTTTATACTTTAAGATCTGAATGTTTCTGTGCTCTTTAAATAAACATGATTTTTGTTGTTACAGCTTCATCCAGCAGGATCATCGAGAGGCTTTTCTCAGGAGCGGTGACTCGGTGAGAACGGCTTTCATACAATTCCACACACAAAACAGATGAACAGATCAGAAAACAAACTGCACATTTTCATCAGTTACTGTTTATTTAGTGAATTTAACTCTCTGGGGAGGGGGGGGGGTCAAAGTTATGGCACATACATGTACAATAAATATAAAAAATTCTCAATTACACAATTTTTATGGTGTAAAAAATAACCAGTGTTGAGTGTGTCGACTTTTTTACCATTTTTACCAGAGGTGCTAATAATTCTGGAGCTGACTGTAAGTTATTTTGTTTACACTCTCTGCTGTGTTTGTTTCAGGGGAAACTCAGTGCAGAGAGAAGGACGGATGAGTTACGCCGAGTTTGTTTGGTTCCTCATCTCAGAAGAGGACAAAAAGAACCCGACAAGGTAATAACGGCACCCCATCATTTAATTAAAGAGTCTAAAGAGTCTGAGGGTTTGGTAGGGATTTGGGTGGGTTTGGGGGTTTAGTTGGATTGGGGTGGGTTTGGGGGTTTGGTTGTATTAGGGGGGTTTGACTGTTTAGTTGGATTAAGGTGAGTTTGGGGGTGTGGTTGTACTGGGGTGGGTTTGACTGTTTAGTTGGATTGAGGTGGGTTTGGGGGTGTGGTTGTACTGGGGTGGGTTTGACTGTTTAGTTGGATTGAGGTGGGTTTGAGGGTTTAGTTGGATTGGGGTGGGTTTGGGGGTTTAGTTGGATTGGGGTGGGTTTGGGGTTATGTAAGGATTGGGGGGGTTTAGTTGGATTGTGGTGGGTTTGGGGGTTTAGTTGGATTGTGGTGGGTTTGGGGGTTTAGTTGGATTGTGGTGGGTTTGGGGTTATGTAAGGATTGGGGGGGTTTAGTTGGATCGGGGTGGGTTTGGGGTTATGTAAGGATTGGGGGGGTTTAGTTGGATCGGGGTGGGTTTGGGGGTTTAGTTGGATCGGGGTGGGTTTGGGGGTTTAGTTGGATCGGGGTGGGTTTGGGGGTTATGTAAGGATTGGGGGGTTTAGTTGGATTGTGGTGGGTTTGGGGTTATGTAAGGATTGGGGGGGTTTAGTTGGATTGGGGTGGGTTTGGGGGTTTAGTTGGATCGGGGTGGGTTTGGAGGTTAAGTTGGATCGGGGTGGGTTTGAGGGTTTAGTTGGATCGGGGTGGGTTTGGGGGTTTAGTTGGATCGGGGTGGGTTTGGGGGTTTAGTTGGATCGGGGTGGGTTTGGGGGTTATGTTGGATCGGGGTGGGTTTGGGGGTTTAGTTGGATCGGGGTGGGTTTGGGGGTTATGTTGGATCGGGGTGGGTTTGGAGGTTAAGTTGGATCGGGGTGGGTTTGGGGGTTTAGTTGGATCGGGGTGGGTTTGGGGGTTTAGTTGGATCGGGGTGGGTTTGGGGGTTTAGTTGGATCGGGGTGGGTTTGGGGGTTATGTAAGGATTGGGGGGGTTTAGGGTTTCTTGGTTCGGGGCAGTACAGTGGCTCCTTGTTTACTTTTTTTAAACCGGTCTGACGTATCAGCAGATTCCGCTGGAGCCACATTTGGCGGCATCTGGTGGTAAATCAGTGTCAGAACTCTGGTAGTTTAATCACTGAAGTAACGATGGTGTGTGTGTGTGTGTGTGTGTGTGTGTGTGTGTGTGTGTGTACAGTGTGGAGTACTGGTTCCGCTCTATGGACCTGGATGGAGACGGTGTACTCTCCATGTACGAGCTGGAGTATTTCTATGAGGAGCAGTGTGAAAGGATGGAGGGGATGGGAATTGAACCTCTACCATTCCAGGACCTGCTTTGCCAAATGCTCGACCTCGTCAAACCAGAAAGCCAAGGTAGGTCAGGGGTGGGTGTGAGGGGTCTGGTAGGGATTGGGTTGAGTCTGTAGGTGAGGGACTAGTGTGATAGACTGCTGCGCCAACCAAACTTCCTAAATACGTTATAGCAGAAACTAAAATGGTACCAACTGTGTGTGTGTGTGTGTGTGTGTGTGTGTGTGTGTGTGTGTGTGCAGGTAAAATCACTCTGCGGGATCTGAAGCGCTGCAGAATGGCGCACATCTTCTTCGACACGTTCTTCAACCTGGATAAATACCTGGACCACGAGCAGAGAGACCCCTTCTCCGTCCAGAAGGTAAAACATCCACACACACACACACACACACACACACACACACACGACCTGATCAGGAGCATCAGTGTTAAGCGTAGTAATGACTATACTGTGTGTGTGTGTGCGTGTGTGTGTGTGTGTGCGTGTGTGTGTGTGTGTGTGTGCAGGACGTGGACGGTGAAGGTCCTGAACCCTCAGACTGGGATAAATACGCAGCAGAAGAATACGAGATTCTGGTAGCGGAGGAGACGGCCAGTGAACATCTACAGGAGGGGTAAACACACCTCACCGTTCAGTACATTTACCTCAGCTCGGCTGGGCGCCCCCTAGTGGGCACGATCAGCAGTGCAAACAATATCAGGCACTAGTCTGCTGGGTGGGAAAAGATGGGACTAAAAAGTCGGCATTAACGTGGGAAATTAACACTTAATTGACCAAGGCAGCTGCAAGGTGGTCAGAAATCAACCTGCAGTCACAAATTCCTTTTACTCGGTGGCCACCGGTCCCAGTAACACGACTTCAGATCATTTACACCCAGTTTTGGGCAGCAGAAAAAAACATTTGCTGTGTTTGGAGAGGCGCTAAGGGCAGAAGTCTGGTGTTTTTCATTCTTTTTCTTTTTTCTTAATTTTTTTTTTTCATGTCAATGTTTGTTTTCTTTTTCCATTTTCCATTTTCTTTTGTCTTTTTTTTCGTTTTTCCTTTAAAAAAATTTTTGTTTTTGTTTTTACTTTCATTTGGATGTTTTTCTTTTTCCATTTTCTTTTGTCTTTCTTTTTTTTCTTTTTTCTTTTTTCTTGTTTCTTTCTTTTTTAACTTCTTTTTTTTTTTTTTTTCTTTCATTTTGATGTTTGTTTTCTTTTTCATTTTTCTTTTATTTGTTTTGTTTATTCTTTTTTCCCCTATTTTGTCTTTTAAATTTTTCTTTTTGTCTTTTTCTTCTTTCTTTTTTTTGTTATTTTGGTCAGTTAGCTTGTTAGTTAACAGGTTTTTAGCACCTAAACAACAACCATTCAGACACAACCGAACGGCTCAGTCATTTACATTTACATTTTCAGCATTTAGCAGACGCTTTTATCCAAAGCGACTTACACAGTGAGCAGAACACAATGAGCACGTTGAGGGTTAAGGGCCTTGCTCAGGGACCCAACAGTGGCAACTTGGTGGTGGCGGGGCTTGAACCGGCAACCTTCTGTTTACTAGTCCAGTACCTTAACCACTGAGCTATCACTGGCCTGTCATGTCAATAAACATTTAGTGTTTGTAATGTTTGAGTTTTATGCAGAAATACGAAAGAACAAACAAAAGACTAACGTGTGTGTGTGTGTGTGTGTGTGTGTGTGTGTGTGTTGCAGGTCCTTCGAGGATGATTACGAGTGTGATGAACTCTCCCTGCCATCTGAAATGGGAAATAAAATGAACAGTCTGGTGATCTCAGATCTGTCGGCGTGATCGTCCAGTGATCCCAGTGATCCCAACGATCCCAACGATCCCGGTGATCCCGGCGCTTCAAACTAAAAACAATCTCACTTTTCTACAGTGCAAAAACACTCTGTGTGTGTGTGTGTGTGTGTGTGTGTGTGTGTGTTCGTACGCTACCATCAAGGCTTCATGTGCAATATGTCTTAACCATAACCGCGAACGTCAGGATCCGATTCGTCCTCTCTTCACCTCCGGCTGGAACAGAAAAGACTTTTACAGAGACGAGGCGAAAGTATCCGGACGCTTCGTTATAAAGCGCTTCAGCGTGAGTGAAATGATGCACATAAACACACTGGTTACAGTAGAAGGTGACTGTGGGGTCGGCCTGACAGGTTAATAGTTATTTCTGTTAATCGAGCCGACGAGTCGAGGAGTTTTCTGATTAGAGGTCTAGAGAGTTTAGCCTCCCTTAGTTTCTCTGTTGTGCCTGTAGGGGGCGACACTGAGTGATAAAAATGTTCATGCCCAAAATCTACTAAATTAAATGTAGTCAAAAGTCACCTGGGTGCCCCCCAGTGGGCATGATTGGCAGACACAATTGGCCAGAGTTAGCAGATGCGCTAAGGGCTAACGTTATCGTTCACACTGGACTCTTGGTTCCGAGTTTTCTGTACGGGGTGAAGCAGAAGCGACGGGATTCCAGGGAAAGAACGTAACGGATTTGGTGGGCGGCTAACGCTAATTAGCTGCTAGTTTATTTAATACGACGGCGAAACGCAAGTGACAAGCGACGGTGTGAAAGCGGTGAAGCAAACGTCCGGTGTGTTCGATACGATGAAAGAGTAATAATAATAATAATGTAGTGGCTCCTAGTGGCTGCTTGATGTATTGCATGTTAAAACAGTCATAAGAAACGTGATGGTGGTGGCATCACTCTTCAGATTTTTATTTAACGAAACATTTTGGTTTAAACCCTCAATAAAACACCACAAAAAAACATTTATACTTAAATCGAAATGTTTCAGTATGTACGTCCGACGCAACCTGTTAGGTTAGCATTAACGTCAGCATAACATTAGTGTAACGTTACATACATCAGCGCTAAATAACATTAGCGCAACGTTACATGCATCAGCATTAAAAAACATTAGCCAAATGTTACATACATTAGCATTACATCACATTAGCGAAACGTTACATATGTCATCATTACAGTACATTAGCATAACGTTACATACATAATGATAACATTATGTTAGCATAATGTTTCCTACGTCAGCATTTTAGTTAATTAGCGTCACATTAAATTAGCATAACATTACATTTGTCAGTATTGAATTCAATTAGCATAACGTTACATTAGTCAGCATTAGATTGTTAGCATAATGTCAGCGCTACATCACGTTAGCGTAACATTACAAATGTCAGCGTTACATTACATTAGCGTACCGTTACAGTCTGATAAACAAGTGTACGTTTATAATCTAATATTCTGTTATACCTCCAACATTTTAAGCATAAGAAGCTTTGAACGTTCAAAGTAGCACCGCGTACATTTAGCATAACAGTATATCCGCCCAAAATCATTCTGTGTACATTTAGCATAGCATTTCTAGCACACCAGGCTAACAGTATTTATTTCTCTCTGCTCACTTTGAAAATGCAGCGAACGTTTCTCTGCTGCTAAATAAATAAAATAAAACAAACTTTTAGCCCCTAATTGTTGATTAGCCAGGTGACTGAAGTTAGCAACATGAGCTAACAGTTAGCAGGTGTGTGTAAATGATGGCGTGTTTATAAGCGCTGTGCTACTTCTGGTTATCTCTGTTCCTCGTCCACCTACACTCTCTCTCGCTGTCTGTTAAAGAGTGTGTGTGTGTGTGTGTGTGTGTGTGTGTTGGATTAGCATCAGCGCTATCGAGCACACGGTGTAACTGTACACTGTTTTAATGTAATTACTGTAAAATATATAGTATAATATAAATATTTATATACGTGTGTGTGTGTGTGTGTAGTTAGCGCTGTACATGCCTCTGTGTTTTATTTGATTTTTATTTGATTTGATTGACGGTGTCGGGCGCGGCCACTGCGTGGCGGGCGGAGTTTAAGCCGTGACGGACGGCTGTAGTGTTACCATAGCGACACATGTTCAGCCGCACGACGCCGGAGCGACACCGGGGCGGGGCGGAGCGGGGCGGAGCAATAACGAACCTGCTGTAGCTTTAGGAGTTTATTTAAGATGAAACGGTTCATCCGTCACTGATCTATGCAAACGTAGCGCCGCTGATCTCCCGCTGATCTCCCGCTGATCTCCCGCTGATCTCCCGCTGATCTCCCGCTGATCTCCGACTGTTCGGCGTCCGACTGTTCGTGTGCACTTTTATTTGAAAGTTTTTTTTAATCATGTAGCTTTATGCTAATGATGCAGATATATAAAAAGTTCCACGTGTAATTTGTTGTCTTGCTTTTGGACTTGTTGAGGTTTTTACCACGAGGTTCCTCATGTGATCGCATGATTCTTTTTCTTTCTCTCATTTTGTCTTTTTTTTTTTTCTTTTGAAAATAAATAAATCAATAAAAATGATTTAAAAAAGCTGTTTATTTTATTTATACTGACATTCCCTTGCTGTGTTGTTACGCCTCCGTCCACTTCTCTCTGTTTTTTCTGTAACGAAGCCTGAACGGTTTGTGGTTGGATGTTGAAACGTTCTCCAAGAAGAAATAAAAATGAAGAAATAAAAGTGAGATCTGCTGATCAGGGTGTGGCTCTCCATGCACAAAGCTGATCCACATATGAACTCGCCTCGTGCAGGTGAAAAGAAGCGGTTGGTACTGCTCACGTGTCAGAGGGGGCGTGGGTCAGCTGTGAAGCTCCTCAGTCAGCGGATACGACTAGATTAGGGGAGAAAATTGGGGGAGCAAAGTGAGATCTACTTCTCAGTCTGCACTCTGGAACATCTCGAGCTCGACTTCATTCTTGTGCTCATCAAACCGTTTTAAATTTTTTACATTTTTGTCATTTAGTCGCTTTAATTAAGAGATTTTATACAGTACTGTGACAGTAAACATTCTAAGCAAGTGAAGATTAAGGGTCCAACAGTGACAACCTGGCATGTGGGGATTGAACCATTGACCTTTCGATTATTAGTCCTTTATCCACTAGGCTACAGCTGCCCTAATGATTCAGTAGTGTATACGGCAACAGCTGGTAGTGTGGGTGCTGCACAGCTTCAGGATTGTGGAGACCTGGAATCAAACCTTGCATCGGTTCTCCGTCTGAGAGGGGTTTGGTGTGTTTGGGCAGATGTAGCCTACTGGTTAAGGTACTGGACTAGTAATCAAACGGTCGCTGGTTCAAGCACCACCACTGCCAGGTTACCACAGTTGGGCCCTTGTGTGTGTGTGTGTCCATGTGTGTGTGGGTCAGCAAGCGAGTGAATGTGTAAATGTGTGTGTGTGTGTGTATAAGTGTATGTCTAAATGTGTGTGTGTGTAAATGTGTGTGTGTGTGTGTGTGTGTATAAGTGTGTGTCTAAATGTGTGTATAAGTGTGTCTAAATGTGTGTGTGTGTATAAGTGTATGTCTAAATGTGTGTGTGTGTAAGTGTGTCTAAATGTGTGTGTGTGTATAAGTGTGTGTGTGTGTATAAGTGTATGTCTAAATGTGTGTGTGTGTGTGTGTATAAGTGTATGTCTAAATGTGTGTGTGTGTAAGTGTGTCTAAATGTGTGTGTGTATAAGTGTGTGTCTAAATGTGTGTGTGTGTATAAGTGTATGTCTAAATGTGTGTGTGTGTAAGTGTGTCTAAATGTGTGTGTGTGTGTATAAGTGTATGTCTAAATGTGTGTGTGTATAAGTGTGTCTAAATGTGTGTGTGTATAAGTGTGTCTAAATGTGTGTGTGTGTATAAGTGTGTCTAAATGTGTGTGTGTGTGTATAAGTGTATGTCTAAATGTGTGTGTGTATAAGTGTGTCTAAATGTGTGTGTGTATAAGTGTGTCTAAATGTGTGTGTGTGTGTGTATAAGTGTGTCTAAATGTGTGTGTGTGTATAAGTGTATGTCTAAATGTGTGTGTGTATAAGTGTGTCTAAATGTGTGTGTGTGTATAAGTGTATGTCTAAATGTGTGTGTGTGTATAAGTGTGTCTAAATGTGTGTGTATAAGTGTGTCTAAATGTGTGTGTGTGTGTATAAGTGTATGTCTAAATGTGTGTGTGTGTATAAGTGTGTCTAAATGTGTGTGTGTGTATAAGTGTGTCTAAATGTGTGTGTGTGTATAAGTGTGTCTAAATGTGTGTGTGTGTATAAGTGTGTCTAAATGTGTGTGTGTATAAGTGTGTCTAAATGTGTGTGTGTGTGTGTCTAAATGTGTGTGTGTGTATAAGTGTGTCTAAATGTGTGTGTGTGTATAAGTGTGTGTCTAAATGTGTGTGTGTGTGTATAAGTGTATGTCTAAATGTGTGTATAAGTGTGTCTAAATGTGTGTGTGTATAAGTGTGTCTAAATGTGTGTGTGTGTGTGTGTCTAAATGTGTGTGTGTGTGTATAAGTGTATGTCTAAATGTGTGTGTGTGTATAAGTGTCTAAATGTGTGTGTGTGTGTGTATAAGTGTGTCTAAATGTGTGTGTGTGTGTGTGTCTAAATGTGTGTGTGTGTATAAGTGTGTCTAAATGTGTGTGTGTGTATAAGTGTGTCTAAATGTGTGTGTCTAAATGTGTGTGTGTGTATAAGTGTATGTCTAAATGTGTGTGTGTGTATAAGTGTGTCTAAATGTGTGTGTGTATAAGTGTGTCTGTGTGTGTGTGTGTGTGTATAAGTGTATGTCTAAATGTGTGTGTGTGTATAAGTGTGTCTAAATGTGTGTGTGTCTAAATGTGTGTGTGTGTATAAGTGTGTCTAAATGTGTGTGTGTCTAAATGTGTGTGTGTGTATAAGTGTATGTCTAAATGTGTGTGTGTGTATAAGTGTGTCTAAATGTGTGTGTGTATAAGTGTGTCTAAATGTGTGTGTGTGTGTGTGTGTGTGTGTCTAAATGTGTGTGTGTATAAGTGTATGTCTAAATGTGTGTGTGTGTATAAGTGTCTAAATGTGTGTGTGTGTGTGTGTATAAGTGTGTCTAAATGTGTGTGTGTGTGTAAGTGTGTCTAAATGTGTGTAAGTGTGTCTAAATGTGTGTGTGTGTAAGTGTCTAAATGTGTGTGTGTGTATAAGTGTATGTCTAAATGTGTGTGTGTGTGTGTGTGTGTAAGTGTGTCTAAATGTGTGTGTGTGTATAAGTGTATGTCTAAATGTGTGTGTGTGTGTGTCTAAATGTGTGTGTGTGTATAAGTGTATGTCTAAATGTGTGTGTGTGTAAGTGTGTCTAAATGTGTGTGTGTGTGTAAGTGTGTCTAAATGTGTGTGTGTATTAGTGTGTCTAAATGTGTGTGTGTGTGTGTAAGTGTGTCTAAATGTGTGTGTGTGTATTAGTGTGTCTAAATGTGTGTGTGTGTGTGTGTGTGTAAGTGTGTCTAAATGTGTGTGTGTGTGTATTAGTGTGTCTAAATGTGTGTGTGTGTGTGTGTAAGTGTGTCTAAATGTGTGTGTGTATTAGTGTGTCTAAATGTGTGTGTGTGTGAGTGTGTCTAAATGTGTGTGTGTGTATTAGTGTGTCTAAATGTGTGTGTGTGTGTAAGTGTGTCTAAATGTGTGTAAGTGTGTCTAAATGTGTGTATAAGTGTGTGTGTAAGTGTGTGTGTAAGTGTGTCTAAATGTGTGTGTGTGTATAAGTGTGTGTGTGTGTATAAGTGTATGTCTAAATGTGTGTGTGTGTGTGTGTGTATAAGTGTATGTCTAAATGTGTGTGTGTGTAAGTGTGTCTAAATGTGTGTGTGTGTATAAGTGTGTGTCTAAATGTGTGTGTGTGTGTATAAGTGTATGTCTAAATGTGTGTGTGTATAAGTGTGTCTAAATGTGTGTGTGTATAAGTGTGTCTAAATGTGTGTGTGTGTATAAGTGTGTCTAAATGTGTGTGTGTGTGTATAAGTGTATGTCTAAATGTGTGTGTGTATAAGTGTGTCTAAATGTGTGTGTGTATAAGTGTGTCTAAATGTGTGTGTGTGTGTATAAGTGTGTCTAAATGTGTGTGTGTGTGTGTGTATAAGTGTGTGTCTAAATGTGTGTGTGTGTGTATAAGTGTGTCTAAATGTGTGTGTGTGTGTATAAGTGTGTCTAAATGTGTGTGTGTGTGTATAAGTGTATGTCTAAATGTGTGTGTGTATAAGTGTGTCTAAATGTGTGTGTGTATAAGTGTGTCTAAATGTGTGTGTGTATAAGTGTGTCTAAATGTGTGTGTGTGTGTATAAGTGTATGTCTAAATGTGTGTGTGTGTATAAGTGTGTCTAAATGTGTGTGTGTGTGTATAAGTGTGTCTAAATGTGTGTGTGTGTATAAGTGTATGTCTAAATGTGTGTGTGTATAAGTGTGTCTAAATGTGTGTGTGTGTATAAGTGTATGTCTAAATGTGTGTGTGTGTATAAGTGTGTCTAAATGTGTGTGTATAAGTGTGTCTAAATGTGTGTGTGTGTGTGTGTCTAAATGTGTGTGTGTGTATAAGTGTGTCTAAATGTGTGTGTGTATAAGTGTATGTCTAAATGTGTGTGTGTGTATAAGTGTGTCTAAATGTGTGTGTGTATAAGTGTGTCTAAATGTGTGTGTGTGTGTGTGTGTGTCTAAATGTGTGTGTGTATAAGTGTGTCTAAGTGTGTGTGTGTGTGTATAAGTGTGTGTCTAAATGTGTGTGTGTGTGTATAAGTGTATGTCTAAATGTGTGTGTGTGTGTGTATAAGTGTGTCTAAATGTGTGTGTGTATAAGTGTGTCTAAATGTGTGTGTGTGTGTGTCTAAATGTGTGTGTGTGTGTATAAGTGTATGTCTAAATGTGTGTGTGTGTATAAGTGTCTAAATGTGTGTGTGTGTGTGTGTATAAGTGTGTCTAAATGTGTGTGTGTGTGTGTGTCTAAATGTGTGTGTGTGTATAAGTGTGTCTAAATGTGTGTGTGTGTATAAGTGTGTCTAAATGTGTGTGTGTCTAAATGTGTGTGTGTGTATAAGTGTATGTCTAAATGTGTGTGTGTGTATAAGTGTGTCTAAATGTGTGTGTGTATAAGTGTGTCTGTGTGTGTGTGTGTGTGTGTATAAGTGTATGTCTAAATGTGTGTGTGTGTATAAGTGTGTCTAAATGTGTGTGTGTGTGTGTGTCTAAATGTGTGTGTGTGTATAAGTGTGTCTAAATGTGTGTGTGTGTATAAGTGTGTCTAAATGTGTGTGTGTCTAAATGTGTGTGTGTGTATAAGTGTATGTCTAAATGTGTGTGTGTGTATAAGTGTGTCTAAATGTGTGTGTGTATAAGTGTGTCTAAATGTGTGTGTGTGTGTGTGTGTGTGTGTGTGTGTCTAAATGTGTGTGTGTATAAGTGTATGTCTAAATGTGTGTGTGTGTATAAGTGTCTAAATGTGTGTGTGTGTGTGTATAAGTGTGACTAAATGTGTGTGTGTGTGTAAGTGTGTCTAAATGTGTGTAAGTGTGTCTAAATGTGTGTGTGTGTAAGTGTCTAAATGTGTGTGTGTGTATAAGTGTATGTCTAAATGTGTGTGTGTGTGTGTGTGTAAGTGTGTCTAAATGTGTGTGTGTGTATAAGTGTATGTCTAAATGTGTGTGTGTGTGTGTCTAAATGTGTGTGTGTGTATAAGTGTATGTCTAAATGTGTGTGTGTGTAAGTGTGTCTAAATGTGTGTGTGTGTGTCTAAATGTGTGTGTGTGTGTAAGTGTGTCTAAATGTGTGTGTGTATTAGTGTGTCTAAATGTGTGTGTGTGTGTGTGTGTAAGTGTGTCTAAATGTGTGTGTGTGTATTAGTGTGTCTAAATGTGTGTGTGTGTGTGTGTGTAAGTGTGTCTAAATGTGTGTGTGTGTGTATAAGTGTATGTATAAATGTGTGTGTGTGTATAAGTGTGTCTAAATGTGTGTGTGTATAAGTGTGTCTAAATGTGTGTGTGTGTGTGTGTCTAAATGTGTGTGTGTGTATAAGTGTGTCTAAATGTGTGTGTGTGTATAAGTGTGTGTCTAAATGTGTGTGTGTGTGTATAAGTGTATGTCTAAATGTGTGTGTGTGTGTATAAGTGTGTCTAAATGTGTGTGTGTGTGTGTCTAAATGTGTGTGTGTGTGTATAAGTGTATGTCTAAATGTGTGTGTGTGTATAAGTGTCTAAATGTGTGTGTGTGTGTGTGTGTATAAGTGTGTCTAAATGTGTGTGTGTGTGTGTGTGTCTAAATGTGTGTGTGTGTATAAGTGTGTCTAAATGTGTGTGTGTGTATAAGTGTGTCTAAATGTGTGTGTGTGTATAAGTGTGTCTAAATGTGTGTGTGTCTAAATGTGTGTGTGTGTATAAGTGTATGTCTAAATGTGTGTGTGTGTATAAGTGTGTCTAAATGTGTGTGTGTATAAGTGTGTCTGTGTGTGTGTGTGTGTGTATAAGTGTATGTCTAAATGTGTGTGTGTGTATAAGTGTGTCTAAATGTGTGTGTGTGTATAAGTGTGTCTAAATGTGTGTGTGTGTATAAGTGTGTCTAAATGTGTGTGTGTCTAAATGTGTGTGTGTGTATAAGTGTGTCTAAATGTGTGTGTGTATAAGTGTGTCTAAATGTGTGTGTGTGTGTGTGTGTGTGTGTGTCTAAATGTGTGTGTGTATAAGTGTATGTCTAAATGTGTGTGTGTGTGTATAAGTGTCTAAATGTGTGTGTGTGTGTATAAGTGTGTCTAAATGTGTGTGTGTGTGTAAGTGTGTCTAAATGTGTGTAAGTGTGTCTAAATGTGTGTGTGTGTAAGTGTCTAAATGTGTGTGTGTGTATAAGTGTATGTCTAAATGTGTGTGTGTGTGTGTGTGTGTAAGTGTGTCTAAATGTGTGTGTGTGTATAAGTGTATGTCTAAATGTGTGTGTGTGTGTGTGTCTAAATGTGTGTGTGTGTATAAGTGTATGTCTAAATGTGTGTGTGTGTAAGTGTGTCTAAATGTGTGTGTGTGTGTCTAAATGTGTGTGTGTGTGTAAGTGTGTCTAAATGTGTGTGTGTATTAGTGTGTCTAAATGTGTGTGTGTGTGTGTGTGTAAGTGTGTCTAAATGTGTGTGTGTGTATTAGTGTGTCTAAATGTGTGTGTGTGTGTGTGTGTGTGTAAGTGTGTCTAAATGTGTGTGTGTGTGTATTAGTGTGTCTAAATGTGTGTGTGTGTGTGTGTGTAAGTGTGTCTAAATGTGTGTGTGTATTAGTGTGTCTAAATGTGTGTGTGTGTGAGTGTGTCTAAATGTGTGTGTGTGTATTAGTGTGTCTAAATGTGTGTAAGTGTGTCTAAATGTGTGTATAAGTGTGTGTGTAAGTGTGTCTAAATGTGTGTAAGTGTGTCTAAATGTGTGTATAAGTGTGTGTGTAAGTGTGTGTGTAAGTGTGTCTAAATGTGTGTGTGTGTAAGTGTGTCTAAATGTGTGTGTGTGTATAAGTGCATGTCTAAGTGTGTGTGTATAAGTGTATGTCTAAATGTGTGTGTGTGTGCGCATTCATGTGTGAGTGTGTGTATGTCTAAATGTGTATTATGTGTGTAAATGTGTGTGTGTAAATGTGTGTGTAAGTGTGTGTGTGTGTGTGTGCCTTAGTGTATGTACACACACACACACACACACTTCTACATTTCCTCTCTGATAGCTGAGTTTCCGCTTCGTCACCGTTACTATGGTAATAAATTGCACCCCAGTCACGGAGTCCTTTCATCTACGTCACCAGGGTACCACGTCAGTCCTAAAACACACACACACACACACTGACTCTGACATCATCAGGCGTCAGTAACTGTGAGTGTGGGTACAACGAGACGTGACCGGTTAAAACTGTTTTTAATGAATAAATCTATAAACACCATCAGGATCTTTTCTGATTCGTGTTTCTACACATTTATTAATTAATAAATGTATTAATTTATTTATTTATATTAACGAGGCTGAATTAAAAAGCATGATTTTTATTAGTTGTCTGATTACAGGTAAAAGTATAAAGAAAACAGGCGAAACACATTAAAACAAAAAAAAATCACAAAGCGACTGAGATGAGTTGAGATCGGCCCCACTGGACATTACTGGGATGAACTGGAACGTCAACTGCACTTTCGACTACACGGGCACAAATTCCCACATGCACACAAAAAAGCTTTCCCAGAGAAGTGGATGCTGTTCTTCGGTTTTAGAACTGGAAATCCAACCAGCTCTTGGTTGGGTGTCCACATACTTTTGGCCATTTAGTGACACTCCTGCTTGGATTGAACCCCAAAATCATCATTTCTTCAGCATCCCGACCTTTTAAATATGGAAAATCTGGACCACAATAGAGCCAAAAGTATCTGGACACCTGACCGTGAGCTTGTCGGACGTTCCCTCTGTGTGATCGTTTCGGCTAGAACAGCAGCCGCTCTTCTGAGAAACTTCTCACAAGATTTTGGAGTGTGTCTGTGGGAATTTCTGCACTGATGTTGTACGGCTGGGCGCTGATTGATTTCACGGTCAATGTTCCGGTTCATCCCAGAGCTGGTGAGTGGGGCTGAGCTCAGGGCTCTGTGCAGGACGCTGGAGCTTTTCTTCACGTCTTTATAGAGATCGCTCATGCTGGAACAGGAAAGGACCTTCCCTAAACTGTTGCTTCAATGTTGGAAGTATATAATTTTGTCTACATATATGACTGATTTATTACATCTGTTAGTGACTGTTGTGCCTGAAACACATCCGTCCAGATACTTGATGCAGCAGAGACGTGGAACCTGGAAACCTGGGTTTGAACCTCGGGTCACTTTTTCATATTTCTGTGTTTTCGTTAGATCTTAACCCCCCCTCACCACCAAACCTCCCAAAAACCAGTGCACTGGTGACCCTAATTCACCCCGACCCCCCCACTCGTCCAGGTATAAGCGAAAGGTGGAAGGTAAACCATCTACACCCATTTGAAAAACGTTTTCAGGGGCTCTGGACCCACTGTGACCCATCTGAGGATGAAGTGGTTTCTGAAGATGAAAAACGTGTGTGTGTGTGTGTCTGTGTGTGTGTCTGTGTGTGTGTCTGTGTGTGTGTGTGTGTGTGTGTGTGTGTGTGTGTGTGTCTGTGTGTGTGTGTGTGTGTGTGTGAGTGACGCATGTGCAGATCCTCACCATCCTGAATGAGCCACTGAGTCACCACTCACTCACACACACACACACACACGGGCACAGAGGTGCAGAAGATCTGAAGCGAGACGAATCTGAGACGCTCTGTGATGTGAACGTGGACGGAGAAGGTAAGAGGAACTTTTATTCGGCACAACACCGTCGCAAGGTGCCACCTTATCAACAAGTCTGTTTATTTACTGTGTTGTTTATTTCTTTTTTTATTGTTTGATTTGCCTGTAAAGAAAACAAAGTACGACTTATGCCTGGTTCACACGACACGATCTTTGCCCTGATTTTCGCTCGGCGACTGGTCGGCGCTAGATTTGCCGGCTCGATCGATCACTACGTGTGAATCACTCAACAACTCGATCCGAGCGAAGTGAGATTTCTAGCATGTCAGATATCTGGATCTGAGTTGCCCGACTGGCAATGAGTGCTATCTCGAACAGCCAGTGAGAACGTAAGATACGGTGTGAGGGGAAACGCAGGGGAGGAGTATAAAAAGGTGGTACAGGGGCGTAATATAGTTTATATCAGAATACATCAGCACACACACAAGTTTTACAGTATTTCTGACCTGATCGTTCTCTACAAAACACCCACGCTGCATTGCAAACAATATTTATTAACCTCCAACTCACTATAGAACAATCCATGCTGCTCGCGTTGCCAAATCCACTCAGATTCATTTATTTTTTCTCCTTGATTTTACGCTGCACATCAGTGCACAAACTTTGTTCGCTCGCTACTTGTTGACGTGCATTTTTGGACGTGGTATCATTAAACTTCTCGTCACTTCTCACGTGTGTTTTCGTGACAGAACGTAGTTTGGGAGAGCAGAGAAGCTCGTCTGAGATTCTAGTTGGTGATAGATGGTGTAGTGTGTGACCCCCTATCACCCATCAGTCGTGTAGTGTGAAATACACACCGATTTGAAAGACTCCCGATTACAAGAGATCCAGTCGTGTAGTGAGAACTTGGCATTATATTTTAATTTTGAGCAGGAACGCGTCTGATTTGTGGTCAGATTGTTTAGTTTTTTATTACAGCCAGTAACGTACGCTGTACCGTCGTGGCGCTCACTCGTTCGCCCTTTTCAAAACTTGATGGAGTTTGTTTGGGTGGGTTTTTGGAACACACACTCGGTACAGATAGAATTAAGCAGAAAATAGCTCCCCTGGCTCCTCCGCCACTTAAACTGGCTCCCTCTAGTGGCAGACTGGAGAACATCAGTTCAAATCCAGATCTGGTCTCACTGTTATCAATCCTAACGGTATGAACGGCGTTAAAAGAAACGGAAGGCACCCGGGTGGCGCAGCAGGATATTCCACTAGCACACCAGCGCCGAGATTCTGAACTCCTCGGTTCGAGACTCGGCGTTGCCACCCGTCGGCTGGGCGCCATCTAGTGTGCATAATTGGCAGTGACATAATTGCAGCAGACATGTTTCTGCTAGGGCGGGATGACTGGACTATGTGGGCGGGGTCTTCAAATGCTGTGTAAGGACCCTGATTGGCAGACAGAGGCGCCTGTGCAGAATGCATGGGTGGAAAAGGGTTCCGCTAAGGGCTGTGAGCGGGTCGGAGGAGGTGTGAGCAGCAATATATTCACCTCGACTGCAATCAGGGATCCACCAGCAGCGGGAGATGAATTGACTACGATAAATTGGGAGAAAATGCAGAAATAAATAGAAAAAAAAGGAACGAATGATGAGAGCTGTGATACGTGGTGGAGGGTGTATCAGGGACTAGAGATTTAGCAACAGTTTGGGGAAGGCCTCTTTCTTTCTCACTATACAGTAATGATGCCCTGTGCAGAAGTCCAGCTCTTTGAAGGAATGGATTTGTTTATTAGTCTGCACAGATTCCTGATCTTAGACTTAACCTTAATCTAAGAGCTTTGGGATTAACTGGAACACCGACTATGAGAGAGGCGTGTCGCCCATCGTCAACCTCGCTCATGTTTGCCAATATTTAGTGGAAAGTCCATCCCAAAAAAAGGCTGGAATGAGCGCTGGGATTCTCAGCTCTGCTACTGGTCGGTTTGGCGCCCCCTAGTGCCTACAGCAGATAAAATCCGTCCACTAGTCTGCCGGGTGGGAAAAGGCATGACTAAAAAAACAAAGTGGGCGTGGTCTTCGAGGCCGTGTAAGGACCCTGGTTAGTATTCCGAGGCACCTGTACAGAAGTGGAGGAACGTGGAGATCAGCGCGTGACTCTCCATGAGTGAGACCGACCTCACGCACCGATCCACCGAAGTGCAGGTGGATAAGAAGGGGTCGCGTCGGAGGGAGGGCGTGTCAGGAGAATACACCCTCCGTACGCCATCCAGGTCTCCAGCAGGGGAAGAGGAACCGGCTACGACTAAACTGCGAGAAAAAGGGAGAAAATGCTGAAATAAAATAATAACCTGAGCTAAACGGCGCCCTCTACATGTCGTTACCCTGCAGGTAGAAGATGGCTAGTTCTCCGGTGCGGCGTCTGCTCGGCTGTAGGAGAAGCGCTAGGATCCACCCGGCCGCGGCGGCTCTGAAACACGGAAGCGAGAGCTACGACGATACGCCGTCTTTTGAGGAGTTCGGCGCATTCGTAGAAAAGACATCGGACAGGAAGCAGAACGATTTCCCCCCCTGGTCCAGGTCCAAGCCCGGCGGGGGCGCTAAAGGCTTGAAAGGTCGGCTGCAGGGTTTCGGGGAGGCGTCGGCGCTGTCGTGGCGGCTGATGTGGGCGGCGCTGTTGGGCGCGGCGGTGGCTCACGGCTGCGTCTCCCTGTTCGCTCGGTTACTAGCCGATCGCTCGCGCGTGCCGTCGCTGGAGCTGCTGTTCGTCCGCTCGGTGCTGCAGCTTCCCGCCGTGCTGCTCGTCCTCCGCCACAGGGAGGCGCCGCTGGGGCCGCCGGGCGTCCGGCTACGTCTCTTCCTCTACGGCGTGTGTAACGTCGTCTCCATCTCCTGCGCCTACACGTCCTTCGCTATCGTTCCCCCCGCTAACGGCGCCGTGGTGTGGCGAGCTAGCGGGACGGCGTTCAGCGCGGTGCTAGCGTTTTTACTGGTGGACGAGCGGCTCAGCCTGACCGACGGCGTCTCGGCGTCCTGCGGCATGCTAGGTCTCGGCCTGGTTCTGATCCCCAGCGTAGCGGGCGAGGCGCGGACGCTCGGGTTCTGGAAGGAAGCGTTCGGCTACGTCCTGATGGTTCTGGCGGGAGTGACGATGGCGCTCTCCATGATCCTGTACAGGTGAGAGGAAACGGTTCACTATTAGCATTTTTATTAGCATTAACGACAGCAGCAATGCTAACAGATTGCTAATTATGCTATTGCTAATTAATATTAGCCAGTTAGCACAATTTAAAGTATTCTAGCCAACAGATTAAATATAAACTAGCACTCTGTTAAATGAGCTAACAGGCTAGATAACATAATCTAGCATGAAGATTAGCCAGTTAGCATTTGGTTAGCACAATTTGCAGTATTCTAACAAACAGATTAATCTAGCATTCTGGTTAATAGGCTAACAGGCTAATTAACATAAATAAGCAGTATAATGTAAACATAAAGGCTAAACTATTGCAAATTAAGATTAGCCAGTTAGCACAAGTATTCTAGCAAACAGATTAAACATTAACTAAATAGTAAAATTGAACCATGAGCTAGCATTGTAGTCAACAGGCTAAACGTAACGATGCTAGCGTAGCTCCACCTGTGCTGTTCTGTGCAGGTGTGTGAAGGAGCAGGTTAGCGTGTGGGCGGCGCTCTTTACGTTCGGGTGGGTGGGGACGCTCTGGTCCTGCTGCTCCATGTTCCTCCTGCAGAAACCCGTCGTTCCTCTGGATGGAGAAACCTGGAGCCTCCTGATCTCCATCTGCTTCTGCTCCACCAGCGCCTTCATCGGGGTTTACTACGGCCTGAGACGCCTCCACCCTGCGCTAGTCAGCATGGTAACGTCTATTATACACTAATCAACGCCTCCACCCTGTGCTAGTCAGCATGGTAACGTCAATTATATGAATATCACCTCTACCCTGCGCTAATTAACTCCTCCACCCAAAACTAGTCAACTAAATATCACCTCCACCCTCAACGAGTCACATGAGTGACCTCCATTATACACTAATCAACACCTCCATCCAAAACTAGTCAGCTCATTAACTCCTCCACCCAAAACTAGTCGGCTCATTAACTCCTCCACCCAAAACTAGTCAGCTCATTAACTCCTCCACCCAAAACTAGTCGGCTCATTAACTCCTCCACCCAAAACTAGTCAGCTCATTAACTCCTCCACCCAAAACTAGTCAGCTCATTATCTCCTCCATCCAGCTCATTAACTCCTCCACCCAAAACTAGTCAGCTCATTATCTCCTCCATCCAGCTCATTAACTCCTCCACCCAAAACTAGTCAGCTCATTAACTCCTCCATCCAGCTCATTAACTCCTCCACCCAAAACTAGTCAGCTCATTATCTCCTCCATCCAGCTCATTAACTCCTCCACCCAAAACTAGTCAGCTCATTATCTCCTCCATCCAGCTCATTAACTCCTCCACCCAAAACTAGTCAGCTCATTATCTCCTCCATCCAGCTCATTAACTCCTCCACCCAAAACTAGTCAGCTCATTATCTCCTCCATCCAGCTCATTAACACCTCCATCCAAAACTAGTCAGCTCATTAACTCCTCCACCCAAAACTAGTCAGCTCATTATCTCCTCCACCCAAAACTAGTCAGCTCATTATCTCCTCCACCCAAAACTAGTCAGCTCATTAACTCCTCCACCCAAAACTAGTCAGCTCATTATCTCCTCCACTTAAAACTAGTCAACACAGTGACCTCCGTTATACACTAATCAACACCTCCACCCAAAATGAGTCAGCACAGTAACTTACATTATACACTAAATGACACCTCCATCCAAAACTAGTCAGCACAGTAACTTACGTTAAACACTAATCAAACATCCACCCAAAACTAGTCAGCACAGTAACTTACGTTAAACACTAATCAAACATCCACCCAAAACTAGTCAGCACAGTGTTTGATTTAGGTTTGTTTGTATGTTTGTGGTCCGTGTTCAGGTGCAGCACTTGGAGCTGGTGGTGGCGATGCTGCTGCAGCTGCTGGTTCTCCACCTGCTTCCCTCCACCTACGACCTGATCGGCGCCGCCGTCATCGTGGTCAGCGTCCTGGCGCTCGGCCTGGTCAAACTCTGCCACCGCAGTAAGAGCGTCGGGGGCGAGTACGACGAAATCCTGGACTCACCCCCAAAATAATTCAGCTTTGTTTACACTCGAGAAAGTACCTTAAATGTGCCAGTTTTACTCCTGCCATCCCATAATATGAACAACATCTAGTGCAGTGTCCAGATTAAATTGTTTTCAATGATCAACTGTTAGGAACACAAACCTGCTGGGTCAAAAATATGTGGACAGGAAGTTATATGTATGATTAATTTAACAATCCAAAGGTTCAATAATGTCATTTAACTTTACGCCACGACCCTCTAATTCATCGTCAATGATTATAAACCTACTACTACAGATGGTGACTTCATTTTGCTCATATAAATAGGGTTAGTGCATCAAAAAGTCGTCTCTTGGCCGAAATTAATAACAAAACCCCAAAGTAAATAAGCGTACCCCTTTATGGCAACGGTATTCCCTACCTTTCGGGACGATGTGTTCCTGCCACACTGCAAAACTTGAATGGTTTGAGGGCCATTCAAAGAGCATCCAAACTCCCCAAATCAATCTGATCATGCATCTATGAAAGATCTGCCTCCTAAATCTTGGTGCCAGATACCACAGGGCACCTTCAGAGGTCTTGTGGAGTCCATGCCTCAATGGATCAGAGATGTTATGGTGCCAAGAGGGGGACCAAGACAATATTAGGCAGGTGCTTCTTGCTGTTTGGTGTATTAATTAAAGAACCACTAAAACAGGTTTGCCATAAATAAGAAGCTGCTGGAACACCAGTGATACTGTCCAGAATCAATCAAGCTTTAAATCACAGTGAAACTGTTGGACCCCTGAGCAATTCAACTACATACATTATCATGTCCAATCAAACCACTTTCAAACAGATTTTTATCTAGATGAGTTTTTAGATGATTGGAGGAGTTTTTGGCTTGTAATGATCTCCTGAAGCTGTTAAGTATGGTAGTAACACACCCTATGGTGTTCTCCTAAATCACCAAACTGAAGCTTTTTTGAAGGTTCTGTAGTGCAGACTGTGAGGTAGATCTCCGTCTCCTTCATCCCTCAAAGATCTGGAAGATTCTCTGATCTTCTGAAATAGCTCCAGCATCTTTGCACAAATGATTCAGGACTCGTATGAAGGATTAAATCTGTTCTGGAGATGAACACCGGATAAAATTCGCATTGGCTCCTTGACTTTATATGTTCTCGGTTTCTGATATTTTGTCCACCTCCTGTATTTTGGATATACCGGTGAGTGTATGGTGGTTTTTGCCCAGCAGATGACAGCGTTAAACCCACTAGCACGGGTAGTGGTGGTGGCATTTAATGTAGAATCCGTGGACCTGGGTTCGAGCATCATGCTCGAATCTCACTTTGGGTCGCTGTCTGTAACGGGTTCTGTGTGCTGGGTTAGCGAGTCAAAAGTGGCCTCAATTAAAACATTTAAAAGTAAATGTATGTTCGATGCCCTTTAATAACTACTAGGTGTGTTCTGCAGTGTGCCACACTCACCGTGACCCTGACCAGAGTCAAGATTTAGTAATAATCACGTATAATTATCACATTTATGTACACTGTGTACTGTTTGTCTATATGGACAAAAGTATGTGGACACCTGATCATTTTGTAATTATCTTATAATACTTATTAATTCTTTTGGCTGTTTAGTGTTTGTTTATCTAAGAACTGTGTAATAAAATCATTATGCTGCTGGTATAAATATAAAAAAGTATCTTAAATCGAGAAAGTGTGTGTGTGTGTGTGTGTTTCTGCTTTAGCAGAGCTAATAAACATAAATTCTTTATTTGCATACAAACTCTATTAAACTACAGAATTATAAACTCTTCCATAACTAATAGAAGCATTAATAATTAGGCTAAATGCTAAATTAGCATTTAAAGCTCTTAATATGCTAACTGGGCTTCAAGAATACTGTATTAGCAGGTGCGTTAGCATTAAGCAAATTACGATGCTAACTAATGGAAACATTAACAATTAGGCTAGCAATTAGCATTTAAAGCTCTTTATATGCTAACCGGGCTTCATGAATATTAGCAAGTGCGTTAGCATTAAGCTAATTACGATGCTAACAGATTCTCGTTCTACATTCGTAGTTTTGCTGACAAAAAGCAGCTTGGATCGATAAGCTGATTTACTCTAAGCTGGTTTAACTGGTATTTAAACGTTTTGGAGGGGCTTTAAATGCTGGTCAGGTTGAAAAACCAGTGCAATCAGTTCTGATGTAACTGCTATTAGCTAGAATAAAGCTACATTATATTCATGCATCTAAGTGTTTCATTTGTCTCCAGCTGGTTTAGGGGGTTTTTATTTATTATAGCGGCTATTTGTAGCACCTGAAAATTGAAAACACCATCCGGCTCCGTCCTGGCAATCTTGGGCACATCAGGCAGGCTAAGGACAGGCTATTTGGTTGCTAATGCTAACAAATAGCACAATGAAAAACATTCTAAGAAGTGCTCACGACAGCTAGCATGTGTTAGCGTTTAATTAACACGTTTATTACGTTTACATTTGTTGCATTTAGTGGACGCTTTTATCCAAGGCGACTTACAATTATGACTGAATCCAATTTGAGCAATTGAGGGTTAAGGGCCTCGCTCAGGGACCCAACAGTGGCAGCGTGGGGCTTAAACCAGCAACCTTCTGATGACTAGTCCAGTACCTTAACCGCTAAGCCACCCTGCCCTATTATTATTATTGTTAGCTTTAATAATGTACTAGTTTTACAAAAATCTGATATTTAAAACAATAAATATACTTAAGTGCTCTCTATATTAACCACTTCATCCTGATCAGGGCCGCTGTGCGCCAGGCAGCACCCGACAAAACACTGGGCGTGGCTGGGAATGCACCCAGGACAGGGCGGCGGCCAATTCACCTTCTGCATGTGTTCAAAAACAGCCGCTCGTCTGAGAAGCTTCTCACTTTGAAGACTTTGAAGTTTGTCTGTGGGGATTTGTAGCTTTAAGTTTTCACACTCTCCCCGTACCCATGTGGGTTTCCTCCCACCTCCCGAATCATGCAGAAGGTGAGTTGGCTGCCCAGCTGTGAGTCAGCGATGCCCCGTTCTTGCGTGGTGCTGAACCCACCGCCACCCTGACCAGGATGAATGTAAACTGTCGGTGTTCAGCTGAGAAAGGTGTCGAGCTTTCTCTCGATGTGAGTGAAGGAGTCGTCTCCGAGGTAGTCGGCGTCTCCCTGCTCCCACTTCTGCTTCCTCTGCTCAGAGGAGATTTGAGGAACCGAGGGAGGAACCTGGTCCTCCTCATCCTGGACCTTCTCGTCATACACACGCTCCTGATGCTCCTGCTGCTGCTGCTGAAACACACATACAGAAAGCTCCACGTTAAAACCCTGCGTTCCTTCTCCATCCTGCGTTCCATCCATCACAGACCTCGATAAGGACCATCGGGATGTGGTAGGACACTCGTCTCTTCTCCAACAGTGGTCCAGAAACCTCTGGAAGGTTGTTGGGTGGTCAAGATGCATTTATGTGAGAGGACATGTGGCGTCTGGTACAAACCAACAGAAGATCTACTGTGGATCAAACTGCATTGAAGAACTGCTGTTCTTCGTCAAAAGCACCAACAAGCTGGACAGTGGAGCAATGGACGGAGGTGGACAGGTCAGACAAATCCTGTTTGGGGAGGAAATGGAACCAAAATGGACAGCAGGACTGAAGGAGCTGCCTGAGGTTCACCACCAATTTAATAGTTTAAAACTATTAAACAAGCATGAGCTTGCTGGACGTCCCATTCCAAAACCACCCACCCTTCTGGCTGTGATGTTTCGGACTGTTACCTCTTCACCGGGTGTGTTCTGGTCCTGCTGCGTAAGTTCATCAGTCAGTAATGGAAGCACCGACGATTCGTACACACTCCACCACTGCTGGACGTAATCAGGACGCTGCTCTGATTCACTACTGTGGTCTTCAACGTCACCATCGTGATGATGATGATTCCAGGGCTTCCTCTCTCCCAGGAAGTGGACCACCTTGGCGTTATGTCCAAACCTACCAGCAGACACACACACACACACACTTTTTGGGTTTGTTAAGGCCTCGTCTGATTGGCCGAACACGTGCACTAACGTGTAGTGTGTGTAATAAACACTATGCATAAGTGTGTGTATGTGTGTGTGTGTGTGTGTGTGTGTGCTCACTTTTTGAAGGCTGGTAGGTAGGTATAGATGGACACGCTGCTCAGGTTGTAGATGAAGGGAAGATGTTTAGCGATATCAGCCGTAGCCCAGTCGCTGAAATAACTGTTCAACACACCCTGATCCCCACCTACACACACACACACACAACACACACACACGTTTTTGTAACATGCTGCAGGCATCAACTTCAAAACATGTACAGAAAATATTGATGTCCAATTTTTTCTGGAACCGAGGTTTGTCCACAACAGACAGACAACTGGTGCTAGCAGCGGTCCGAAGAGGGTTGAGCCACCGATCGCTGACAGCTTGCTGGGCATCCAGGACTCGATGATACCAGAGGATGTGAAGACTGTGGCGTCCGGTCAGGTCCAGCAGAAGATCTACTGTGGATCAAACTGCAGATCCTGGTGATGAGGTGAATGTGGCACCACACACAGAGCTTCCAGCCCTTCTGTACCAGTCAGAGTCCCCATGCTGTCTGGTGAAGTGGAGGAACATGGGGGGGGGGGGGGATTCTTTATGTGTTTGTGTGTTTCTGTATGTGTGTGTGTGTGTTTCACTGTGTGTGTGTGTGTTTCTTTATGTGTGTGTGTGTGTGTGTGTTTCTTTAAGTGTGTGTATGTTGCTTTATGTGTGTGTTTCTGTAAGTGTGTGTGTGTGTGTGTGTGTGTTTCTTTAAGTGTGTGTATGTTGCTTTATGTGTGTGTTTCTGTAAGTGTGTGTGTGTGTTTCTCTTTGTGTGTGCGTGTGTTTCCTTATGTGTGTGTTTCTGTAGGTGTGTTTCTTTATGTGTGTGTGTTGCTGTGTGTGTGTATGTGTGTGTGTTTATGAGTGTGTATGTGTGTGTGTGTGTGTGTGTTTCTTTATGAGTGTATGTGTGTGTATGTGTGTGTATGTGTGTGTTTCTGTTTGTGTGTTTTTTTATGTATGTGTGTGTGTGTTTCTGTGTGTGTGTTTCTTTGTGTGTGTGTGTGTGTGTGTGTGTGTTTCTGTGTGTGTGTTTCTTTATGTGTGTGTGTGTGTGTTTCTGTGTGTGTGTTTCTTTGTGTGTGTGTGTGTGTGTGTGTGTGTGTTTCTGTGTGTGTGTTTCTTTATGTGTGTGTGTGTGTGTGTGTGTTTCTTTGTGTGTGTGTGTGTGTTTCTGTGTGTGTGTGTGTGTGTGTGTGTGTGTGTTTCTGTGTGTGTGTTTCTTTATGTGTGTGTGTTTCTGTGTGTGTGTTTCTTTGTGTGTGTTTCTTTATGTGTGTGTGTGTGTGTGTGTGTGTGTGTGTGTGTTTCTTTATGTGTGTGTGTGTGTGTGTGTGTTGCCCTTTGCGGTTATTCCTGGCTGGGTGGCTCAGCTTTCAGTTCCATCACGCAGAGCCGAAATCATTCTGGTGTCTGGTGTAGGTGTCACACAGCACAAGGGATTTAAAGACCTGGGTTCAAACTCCACCTACAGTCCCTGTCTGTGAGGAGTTTAGCATGTTCTTCAGTGCCCATCTGAGGGTTTCTCTGGGCATTCTTGCCAGTTTACTCAGTAGAACACACACCTAACACGCCGCCAAACCAGCTTGGACCCACCGCTCCTTCATCTTCTGAACGTCGTGAGCTGGATGGTCCTACAGATCGTCCACATGATCTCAGAGAAACAGGGTTGGCCGGTCCAGTCGACCTCATTTCATTCCATTAAAGACATGGACAGGAGATGCATGGGCACTCTGACTGGCACAGAAAGGTTGGATGCTCTGTGTGGTGCCACATTCATCTCATCACCAGGATTCAAATCATCAGCAGTTTGGTCTGTACCAGACGCCACAGCCTTCACGTCCTCTGGCATCAACGAGTCCCGGTCGCCCAGCATCCCGTCGCCGGCACCAAGTGAATTCTGTGACTCTCACCGTCGAAGCTGCCGTGCTCGGTGCAGGCGGTCAGTAACCTCGCGTACGTTTCCTTCGACGGCCGGAACACGAACACCCCGGAGTTAAAGCAGTCGGGCCAGCCGGGGTCCGGAGCGGCCGATAGCTCGTCACGCTCGAACAGATCGTCGATGTTACACAAAACCTGAGGAGGAAAAAAACGGAATACACTGTAGGGTCAAAAGTCTCGGGACGCCCCCCTTCTGGCACAACAGTTACTAACAGGATATTACATGCTTCTAACTGTGCAGCAACAGTTTAGGGAAGGACCTCAATGACTAAACAAATGCAAAGATTATTATTATTATTTATATACACACTATATGGACAAAAGTATGTGGACGCCCCTTCTAATTACATAATTCGTGTGTTTCAGCCTCAACAGTCACTAACAGGTGTAATAAATCAATCATGTAAAGGAGATATCCTTCAAACTCTGCAGCAACAGTTTAGGGAAGGCCCTAACTGTTCCAGCATGAGCGATCGCGCTCTATAAAGACATGAAGCACAGAGCCCAGAGCTCAGCCTCACTCAACAGCTCTGGGATGAACCGGAACACCGACTGATCGATCAGCGCCCAGCTGTACAACATCAGAGCACAAATTCCCACACACACAGACTCACTCCAAAGTCTTGTGAGAAGCTTCTCAGAGAAGAAGGTCACATCAAGGTTTTGGAACGAGACGTCCGACAAGATCATGGTCAGGCGTCCGAATACTTTTGGCCATGTAGTGTTTGTGGTTGTGGATTTTTACTCCGTCTGACCCCTGACAAGAAAAGTTTGGACACCCCTGATCTAGACGTGTCTTGTGTCCTGTAGTCATACTGGTTTCCAGCAGCAGTTCCTCTCACCAGTGTGTCCGCGTCCATGAACACACACTTGCTGTAGTGCGTCAGGCTCCAGCAGTGCAGTTTGCTGAAGGTCACGCCCAGTTCTGGTCTCCTCATCAGCGCCAGACCAGCAGAATCTCCGCTGTCCAGCACGCTCACCTCACACACCTCGTCGAAGATCTGAGCCAGAGCCGATCTGCAGCACACACACACACACACACACACACACACACACACAACCAGCGATAAAACACAGAGACCTGTAAATCAAACACACACTATACAGCCAAAAGTGTTCGGACGCCTGACCATGAGCTCGCTGGACATCATAGTGACCCTCTGTGTGATCCTTTCATCTAGAACAAAGCTTGAAGTATGTCTGTGTATGGGAATTTGTGCTCTGATTGATCAGTCGGTGTTCCGGTTCATCCCAGAGCTGTTGAGTGGTGTGAGCTCAGGGCTCTGTGCAGGACACTGGAGCTTTTCCTCACGTCTTTACAGAGCTCGCTCATGCTGGAACAGGAGAGGACCTTCCCTAAACTGTTGCTGCAAAGCTAAAAGCATATTATCACATTTATATGATTGATTTATTCCACCTGACACGTGAATTCAATAATTAGAAGTGGCGTCCACATACTTTTGTCCATACAGTGTAGTGTTCCTGATCTGTACGTCGTACTCATGCTGGAACATGAAAGGGCCTTCCCTAAACTGTTGCTGCAAAGCCGAAGCATCATGGATCATTTCCTTTATATAACTGATTCATTACACCAGTTAGTAACTGCTGTGGCTGAAACTCATGGGGCGTCCCAATACTTGTGGCCATATGGTGTAAGCATATAAATAATTATCTGTTTAATTTCTTGTATAGTTGAATTGTTTATTTAACTATGTTTATAGTTTATTTAGTCATATCCAATCCCCAACTGTGAATCCGCTGCCGCTTGCACAACCTTGATCTGATGGAGGAGAGTCGGCTCACCACACGCCCCCCTCCAACCTGTGTATTTAATCTGTGCCACTTTTAATCACCTGCTAGTGTTGGATTCCCACAAAGAGCCGTATCGCGTACGGAGAGACACGCTAAGCTCCATATGACACACAGACCAGTCCCAGCGATCTTATTTCGCAGCAGCACCAGGATGAGACCCCGCCCGACCCTCCCTCACACACAGCCTGGTCCGTGTCTCTGCGGTGGTTTGCTGGCCTGATTGAGCGTACCTGTATGGAGGTGAAACTTCATGTCCGATCAGCCCGGCGAGTTTTCGGGACGTTTCGTGCTTCCTCAGACTCGCCCCGAGCACCAGCGCTCCTTTAGCGTAGCTGTCGTTCGTAGCGAGGGTAACAAACGCCTGGTCTGTGGGAACAAACACAAACATCAAAACCTCCGACTACAAACCTGAGTCGCTAATTGTCTTTAATTAATGATAATTAACACGTTCCAAAAATGTTAGGACAGGAGCATGTGAGCACTGTGTTCAAATATCTTTCCTCTTAACGTCTAATAAAGGTTTGTGGTCTCAAGGCACCAAATGGTCAGATTTAGTTTTGTAGGTGGACTTTTTTATATCACAATTTAGTCATATCCAATTCCTGATTTTGCAGACAGATATGATCGGCTATATCAAATCACATCCTATACGCTTGGTGTTGCACTAATTAGACACATTATTATGGGATTATTAGGGTGCGGTTTGGCTCATTAAACTTTGCCCTCAGGTGGCAGATTTGCGTTTGGACCCATCTGGTTCCGTTTGATCGTGTTTGTTCTCATTTTCCTCCTTTTCTCCTGAACTTTGTCATTTCAGATTCCCCACTACACTTCCTCTGTGGCTTAAGAAGTGAGTTTTAGAAGAAAAAAAAACGTGGGTGAAGCCACATCGCTGTTTATTGTTATTAAGACCTTCCCCAGACGTCTTTTTTCTTATTTTTAATGCATTTTCGTCCTTATCTAGTAGTCCGTATCCAATTCCCCAAGTGTATCTCCTCCACTGCTGCAGACCTTGACCGAGTAGGGCCGTACCTAACACACACCCCTCAGACATGTGTGCAGTTTTTTGTTTGTTTGTTTATTAGGATTGTAACGTCATGTTTTACACTTTGGTTACACTCATGACAGGAACTGTAGTTACACAAGGTTCATCAGTCCACAAGTTTATATCAAACACAGTCCTGGACAATTTAGTATCTCCAATTCACCTCACTTGCACGTCTTTGGACTGTGGGAGGAAACCGGAGTACCCGGAGTAAACCCACGCGTAAAGACACGGGGAGAACATGCAAACTCCGCAAAGAAAGGACCCCGACTGTCCCACCTGGGGATCGAACCCAGGACCTTCTCGCACCCAGGACATGCCGCCCCATGTGTGCAGTAGCCCACCACTTCTTTTCGCCTGCATGAAGCAGGTTAACGCACCGCTCTCCATTATTCACCGTCTCTGTGCAGCGCCTCGGCCAGCCAGCAGGGGTCGTAACTGCAGCAGTAATGAAGAATCCGTTCGACCCTCCATCTCGGCGGACGTTATCTAGGCACCCAGACGGCTGGTAGCAAAGCTGAGAGTTGATCCTGCGAGCTTGAGCCCTCACGTGTTTTACCACTGCACCACCCGAGCAACCAGATGTCTAAACCCATGGTGTTATGAAAGTCTAGTGGTCATAAGGTTGCTGGTTCATGCCCCAACACCTCTAAGTTACCATGTTAGTAGTTACCTAAATTATTTGCACTGTATTCTGCTGCAGTTTTAAGTCGCTTCTATGACCTGACTAGCATGAGGAATGTAAACAAGACCCGGCTGTGTGTTTCAGAGGAATTTTATTAGTCTTAAAAATTCTGACATCCAGTCAAGATTTCACATTATTTACAGTAAAACAAAAATCCTTTATTATAACCTTCAGTGCGCATGCAACCTAACACTGTGTGTGTGTGTGTGTGTGTGTGTGTGTGTGCAGATCGTTTCCTACCTGCCATGTCAGCCCGAACTGACCCACCGGACCCACCGAACCCACCGTGCGTATGTGCGCGCACACATGAAGGAGGCGTGCGTGTGCGTGTGCGCGTCCGTGTGCGCATTCCCGAGAGTAATCCGATTTGCACTTGCGCCGACCTTCAGCAGTCACGTGATCGCTTCATTCACAACCCCCCTCCCCAATTACTGCGCAAATAAAAGCGAATCAAATCATTAATATCAAATAAAACGATTGTTTTTGTTTTAAATCCCGGGTTCTAATCGAGTACAGATAAATAAACACAGATAAACAAACATTAAAGAATAAAGAATGCGTGTCAATTCGGGGCTCAGCGCGAGATCTGGCGACACCTGGTGGCTGAAGAGTGTCACTGCAAACAGAGCGTTCGCTTAATGGCGAGAAGTATGTGGACACCCCTAGTAATGATTAAAATAGGTTGTTTCTGCCACATCCATATTCATTATAGAAGGTAAATTATGCTTTTAACATTGTGGCAACACTTTGGGGAAGTCCCCTTTCTCCTTCAGCATGATTACAGCTCAAGAGCACAAAAGCGAGCTCTATAAAGACTGGGTTCAACTAGTTGTTTACGAAGGAAGGAAGGAACACTTTTGGGACTTTACAGACTGAATAGGCATAGATGCCCACAGACACACTCCAAAGTCTTGTAGAAAGGCTTTCCAGAACAGTAAAGAGCGAGTGATTCAATATAAATGCACGTGGATTTGGAAAATTATGTCCAGCAAGCTCATGGTCAGGTGTCCCAATACTTTCGTCCATATAGTGCACACCTCACTCACCTTAAAAGCTATGATGATATATGTGTATAAAATTATCAAACACGTCCACCAGGACGCCTCCAGACGAGGCCTGGTTATTAAGTTCCAATGAGTTAATCATGTTGGAACCCAACTTTAGGTCCTACAGACTAGTAGTAGGTAGTATAATCTGTGATTTTCTGTAGGGGGTGAATAATTGTGACAAAATCTTCTGCTGCTACAAAATCCTTCATCGTTACTTTTCTTTCTGCAGGTGTGAAGTTTGCATGTTCCTCCCGCAGTCCAAAGACCTGCAGTCAGGTGTGTGTGTGTGTGTGTGTGTGTGTGTGTGTGTGTGTGTGTTTCAGCATGCACACTCTTTATTGGAACGCTGCGGCTGTCGGCTCAGATCTGCAGCGTCCGTAACGCCGCTGTTCGACAGCGAATCTGGATTCTCCTTCATGCTCTCGCAGATTAGATCCACCAAATATTCAAACACCTGCTTCACGTTCACGTTCAGCTTGGCACTGGCCTCCATGAACCCCAGACCTGAAACACACACACACACACACACACACACACACACACACACACACACACACACACAGAGCAGGGGTATTTCAAACAAACTGAAAACAAAAATAATGGAGAGAGCGTGCAACCAGCAGAGGTCGCCAGAGTGCACAGGGGAAATTGGGTGTATCCAAGGAAAAACTGTAGCGCAGTAACAGAATAACACAATCATCTAATCGCTTTCAGTATCTGCTTCTTCCTGGTGAGGGTCACAGTGGGTCCAGCTCAGCCACATGGAGGCAGTTTAGAACAGCCAATTCACCTTCTGCATGTTTCTGGGAGACGGCAGGTGCATGTTAACGAGGGGTGTTACCCACCGAGCTGTTGGGCGAGTTCTCCTCCTCTGTCAGCAGTAACCACTCGATCATCCTCCAGATCACATTTGTTCCCCACTAACAGCACCTGAGCGTTCTCCCAGGAGTACGTCTTGATCTGAGTGGACCTACACACACACACACACACACACACACACACGGTTTAAGCAACAGTGGTAGACAACGTGCAAATGTCACATGACCAGGCCGCACCCACAACAGGTCCCAGTGATGGGCTGCATTACAAAATATTGTAAAATATACCCTACAATTTGGGAAATACGAAATTAAAACAAGAGAGATAAGCAATTAAAACATGAAAACTAAAAGAAAATATAGTAAAATATACACTACAATTTAGAATGTACACTACTCTATAAAAAGAATTATTAAGAGCATGAAAAACTAAAAGAAATAGGGTAAAATGAGGGTAATAGCAAAAATTTCGAGCTCAATCATAGGCACAAGAAAAAAGAAAAGTTTTTAACCTGGATTTAAACATTTCTACATTTGCGGAACATCTAATATTTTGAGGAACATCTAATATATCTAAGACCTACAAGATCCTACTCTCATCATCTAAGACCTACAAGATCCTACTCTCATCATCTAAGACCTACAAGATCCTACTCCATCATCTAGGAACTCTATATACCTTCTTAGATCATCTAAGGCCCCCAAGATCCTACTTTCATCATCTAAGGACTCCAAGATCCTACTCCCATCATCTAAGGCCTCCAAGCTCCTACTCTCATCATCTAAGGCCTCCAAGCTCCTACTCTCATCATCTAAGGCCTCCAAGATCCTACTCCCATCATCTAAGGCCTCCAAGCTCCTACTCTCATCATCTAAGGCCTCCAAGATCTTACTCCATCATCTAGGAACTCTATATACCTTCTTAGATCATCTAAGGCCCCCAAGATCCTACTTTCATCATCTAAGCTCTTACTCTCATCATCTAAGGCCTCCAAGCTCCTACTCCCATCATCTAAGGCCTCCAAGATTTTACTCCCATCACCTAAAGCCTCCAAGATCCTACTCCCATCACCTAAGGCCTCCAGGATCCTACCCCCATCATCTAAGGCCTCCAAGATCCTACTCTCATCATCTAAGACCTCCAAGATCTTACTCCATCATCTAGGAACTCTATATACCTTCTTAGATCATCTAAGGCCCCCAAGATCCTACTTTCATCATCTAAGATCCTACTCCCATCACCTAAGGCCTCCAGGATCCTACCCCCATCATCTAAGGCCTCCAAGATCCTACTTTCATCATCTAAGATCCTACTTTCATCATCTAAGGCCTCCAAGCTCCTACTCTCATCATCTAAGGCCTCCAAGATCCTACTCTCATCATCTAAGGCCTCCAAGATCCTACTCCCATCACCTAAAGCCTCCAGGATCCTACTCCCCTCATCTAGGACCTCTAGACACCTTCCCTATCATCTGAGGCCTCCAAGCTCCTACTTCTATCACCTAAAGCCTCCAGGATCCTACTCCCATCATCTGGGGCCAACAAGCTCCCATTCCTATCATCTAGGACCTCTAGATGCCTTCTCCCATCATCTAGGGTCTTCAAGATCCTACTCCCATCATCTAGGGACTCAAAGCTCCTACTACTTTTATCTAGAACCTTATTGTTTAGGATCCCCATGCTTCTACTCTCATTATCTGGGGCCTCAAAGCTCCTACTCTCATCAACTACAACCTTCATTGTCTAGGGTCTCCATGGTCCTAGTCCCAGTATTTAGAGCCCTCGAGCTCTAAGTCTCATCATCTAGAGTCTCCATCTCTTCATTTGTCTTACTAAAGCCCCACAAGCTCCAGCCTACATCTCCTTCAGCTCTGCATACATCGGTCCCACAGATATGGACCACTCCCATCGTACCCAGATCTGCAGCTTGATCCTCTTGTCGTTCCTGTAGATGGTCTTGACCTTGAAGTCGATGCCCACCGTACTGACGAACGCCGGCGTGAACGAGTCGTCGGCGTAGCGGAACAGGAAGCTGGTTTTACCCACACTGCTGTTCCCGATGATCAGGATCTTGAACATGTGATCGAAGTTCTGATCCGCCTGGTCTCTCGGTCCGTGATGAGTCTCGCTAGCCAGCGCCATCTGAGAGGGAACGGGTACGGGGCAAGATGTCTCAGTAATCACGTCTACTTTCACCACCCCCACACGGGCCGAGGAGAGGCAGGGACTAGCACCTACTCTGTCAGTGATGGAATCTTACAGAGAGCCGCAGCTCGAAACCCTGTGGTGGATTGGCGCCCCGTTTAGGAGGTTCCTGCCCTGCGCCCGGGGTTCCCCGGTGGAACCGGACCTGCCTACATCTGTTTAGATTTGAGGTCGTGTTTCATAGCAGTCCTGAAAGTGTCGTGATTTCTGCCGCAGTTCCTTTTGAATTATTTGCAGAGCCAAAAGCTGACCTGTCGTATTTATATGGACGGACCCATATTTGTAAAAATATTCGTGGCTTTTGTCAGTCACAGACAAACAGCAGCAGCATCGTTTCTGAGGGGCGTATGCAAACTTTTGACCTCTGTTGTATATAATAACGTTTATTATTAAATAAAATCCACAAATCAGTCCTAATCAGTCATGAGCGAGGATATAGGGACGCTAGACGCCCTCCTGTCCTCATTCACTGGGGTTAGAGGTCAACCTGCTCCTTAATAAGATTAGATCAGTCTGTAATATATGGCCAAAAGTATTCGTAAGTATTCGTAAAAGTATTCATTTATATGAACAATTTATTACACCTGGTTGCGACTGTCGTGGCACAAACACACGAATTCCATAATTAGACGGTGCGTCCCAATACTTTTGACCATGTAGAGTATTATCATCATAGCAACTTGCACCCGGTCATCAAAAACAAACCCATATTAATGAATCCAATCAAATTAAAAGACTGATTTGATTAAAGTTTGACGTTTATCATATTAAAATAATAAATGAATTTTCTTACGTTCGTTCGGCTCCGTCAGCGTCTCTCCTCCGTGTGATCGGCTCAGCGACTCGGCGACTTTAATCCCTCACAGACCTCCTGCACAGGCGCACAACCTCCCCACCTCGCCCTCAATCCACCTCAGGCCAGGCAGCATGGCCCAAAGTATGTGGACGCTCCGGCTAGCGAGGGCGTCCGGCTGTTCCGGTCACGCCGATCGCTCCTGACTAGGGATATAACGATTCACCACAAGACTGTTAATAACCGAGTCAAGAATTCCACGATTCAAATCGATTTGACATGTAGAATGAATCGATATTCACTTTAGACAGCAGAGGGTGCTGGTGCTATCCACCTCGCCTGGTTGACGTCACTGGCGCTATACGCCTGGTTGCCAGATTCAGGGTTTTTCAGCCAAATTGGGCTTAATTCAAAATTGTTTTGCATAGTTTGTACCTCAGAAATACAAGGACAGTCATTATTTAGATAAATAAAAGATAATCACAAACACAGGATTTTATTTTCTTTTTTTAAGAGAAATAATAAAAGGAAACTTTGTCATCATTTGTCTTCAAAAAAAATCGTATAGTGAACCCAGTATCGTGAATCACATTGCATCGTGGGTAGAGTGTATCGTTACATGCCTACTCCTGTCTATAAACTTAATGAACAACCGTGGAACCAGACGTTTACAGACGAGCACTGGCGGCTCTGAGGTTTTTTTATCCAGTATGTGCCATTCTAGAGCCACTCTGGTCACTTGTAACTGTAAAGTGGAGAGTCTAGGAGCAACAACAGCTCAACAACCAATGAACAACTCAACCGTACGGACACACAAGCCCACAAAATGGCTACATGTGGCTACAAAGTTGTAGCCTAGCGGTTAAGGTACTGGACTAGTAATCAGGAGGTCAGTGGTTCACGCCCCACCACTGCCAGGTTGTCACTGTTGGGCCCTTGAGCAAGATCCACTAATTCAGGTTCGAATCTTAAAGTCTATACAGACACGATCGGCTATGTTTGACGGATGGAGGTGGCTGAAGCCCTGCAGTGGATTGGCACCTTGTCCAGGGTGTTCCTGTCCTGCACCAGACTCACAGGGACCCTGACCATGCATCAGCAAGGTACAGCCAGCAGCTCTTCCGAGACGCTCCTCACAAGACTTCGAAGTACGTCTGTGGGGATTTGTGCCCATTGAGTAGTACACAAAAGATGACTAGCATTGGTAAGGCAGACCCGCCGGGACCCTGACCAGGATGAAGCAGTTGTTGGTGTGAAAGTGAACTTCAGATCTTTACAGGTCAGTAACCGGACACAGACATCAAATATCAAACGTTTTATTGTTTATTGTTGTTTATTGTTGACGTATTGCTCGAGTGTTTGATCTCTAACAGCATCACATCTCATCACATCTCATCACATCATCAATAATAAAGTCCTGTAGAAAAATCACATCTGCAGTTTTTTATTCAGTAATTAAAGGGTAGGAGATTTTCGGGGGGGTGGGGGGTTGTACTGAACCCATGTCAGCAGTAACTCGTCTTCATCTGCTTCTGACCGAGAGTGCAGGCTGCCGGCTTCTCCCCCTGCAACACACACACACACACACACACACACACACACACACTTATCAGACTTGAAGCATGATTAGATCAGGAGTGGGTGTTACCCTCACTGAGCACTTTATTAGGAACACTGATCAGATACTATACTGGATATACAATTACTGACTGTTGCAATTACTGGAGCACGTCGTGGGTTTTCTAAAAAGCTGCTGGGTCAAAAACATACGGACACCGATTGTAATTTATAGGGTGAGAAATCATATACAGCAACGTATGCTACCAGGTACGTCCAAGTAGATGTATTATCAGACACATGTTCCTGAAGCGCGGTGGCTGAGTGGGTGGGTCCTGGGTTCGATTCCCAGGTACCGGGTGGTCCGGGTCCTTTCTGTGTGGAGTTTGCATGTTCTCCCCGTGTCTGCGTGGGTTTCCTCCGGGTGCAAAGATGTGCAGTCAGGTTAACAGGAGACAAAAATTGCCCTTAGATGTGTGTGTGTGTGTGTGTGTGTGTGTACCATGCGCCCACTGAGAGCTGGGATAGGCTCCAGTACCCAAAGTGTCCGTATATTTTTGACCCAGCAGAAGCGATGTATTCAATTAAAATAAATAAATAATAAATATTTCATTCATAAATGGCGCAGGAATAGATTATAATCTTAATAAGCCTCAAAATGACCCGTGACACTTCCTTCTCCCTTCCAGTCGAGTTCATTTGTCCTACATTTCCCAAGATGCAGTTCGGCGCTCTCTAATGAACCTCAGCTGTGAGCCGGAGCAGCAGGGCAGCATGGAGCTGCTTCAAGGTTTACCGTGATGTTTGTGGTGAGTAAGTTCACGTTCTTCATGTTCCTCTACCCCGAGAAGTGTCCAAACGTGACCCGGTACCCGTTCTGAAACGGCCCCCGAGGTATTTCAAGTAAGTCATTCCTAGTTCGAACACTGGAGCTGCGTCCGAAATCGCATACTTACCGAGTACGTACTAGATTGGAGGAAGTACGCGGCGCTCATTACAAGCCCCACTCGCCGAAATGTTGGATATTTAACGTGATTATTTAGGGTTGTACGCAATAATACAATTCTTATTTTGTTTATCTTACTTACACTTGTAAACAGAGGACTGTTTTCCGTTTCCCGCTATCTTACTTGTTTCTTCTTCCGCTTCGATCGCCTACGCAGCTCCAGTTGCATTATGGGATACATTAGCGGAGCGAAAGTGTGCATCGTTGGAGAAGCTAGCTCTCTCTCTACATAGGCAGCATTTGACGTCGTCCTGTGCTGCGCTCCCGAGGAGGAGGCTGTTCCAAATCCTAGATGCCGTAAAATCCTCACTACTGAGGCATCTTCATATCTCAATGTTATTTTGGCTCAAGAACGAGGGGGTGCTCTTCTCTCACAGAAGAATAAACATGGCTGACGGGGCGGAGAAACGAATGGAGTTATTTTCAAACGTGAGTAAAATATTACTGATTTTTAACTTGTATAAACTTGTACCGAGTGTTTTTATTTGCAAGTTCGGGCTCGTCAGGAAATCTAACCGTTATCGGTACATGAAGAGAGATGTTATATTGACGTTAGCGTGCTGTGCTACCTCAGTTAAACGCTAAACGCGAAATCCGATGTTATCGCTGTCTAAGTAGCGCGTTCGAATAACCTGCCTTATGAGTCACTGACTTATTAGAATCCTCTCTACTGAGGCAGCTGCCCGTGTCGGCAGTATAGATCCCCGTGTATAGACCACTGAAGTCGCGTCGTCATTTTGTAGGCCACGCCGTGTTGTTATGCCCATATTTGGTAACCCGGGTCTAAGAGAGATTTCGCAGATCGCCTCTCTCGCATCCTGTAGTCATGAAAAATGTTCCAGAGCTGTTAGGTTTCGTTTTATGGAGATTCTTCTGTCTATTATCGCCGGATCCTCTGAATTATGAAGTCGTTAAAGAGTCAAAATACGAATATTGCTTCATGTAAGCTAATTTTTTCCTTTTCTTTCTTTTATAAGCCTCTTAAATAAGCGCACGAAGCAGCGCGATTCACCGGTGCAACAGTGCCGTGATATTCACACGTTTTACTTTATATTTTTAGTAGCTAGCGACATTAAAGTAGAAAGCGAGGACGGTCGGGTGTTACGCCTTCGGTTGCACTCAACAAACGCGAGCCGCTCGTTCCGTCGATTCGATCGGTGTAGTTCAGTGACGTCTAAGCTTTCGTGTAGCGTTATCAGTATTACGACCCTTTAACGACCTCGTAATTCGGAGGATCCGGCGACGTACAGGAGAAAAACGTACACGGGACGAAACGTGCAGGGTTCTGAACGTGTTTATTCAGCACAGGACGCGTTAGGAAATCTGACTTAGACCCGGGTCTCCAAATATGGGCATAACGAGGACTACGCACGACTTCAGCGGTTTATTCGGACACACTGACCGCTCTCGCGCACTATCGAGTATGGAAGTATTGCGATTCCGGACGCAGCTTGGGTGTCGGCACACCTGCAGTAAAGTCCCTAAACTCTGTGGCGGCTCCAGAGGTAAATATTCCTGCACTGATTTCAGAGGGAAGTGAGCATGTTTAACGAGCTCATTCAAATCGAAATGACGTGTATAAGTGATCGAGTTGGACCGTTGTGTTATTTAATGTACTGCAGAGTCCGCGCCGTGGCCTGTACTTGCACGTTTCGGACACCACTGCTCCACCCCTGTTCCTGTTCCCATTATTAAGCTCCCAAGAGCCCCAAATCAAGCACCAGGATCAAACATCTACACATGGAATCATGGGAATCTGTGGGTTCTGCTCGCAACTGGTGCACAGAGCGTCCTGCTGAGGTTTATTTCTACTACACGTCCAGCTTCGGTCATCTAGAGCGGGCGGGTGTGTTAGGGTTGTGAACGATCGATTTCTTGTGTGGGTGTAGATGAGACGATGATGATGATGATGATGATGGTGGTGCTACTGTACCTGGTAGAGGCTGCAGACGAGGATGAAGAGCGAGCTCTGAGCTGTCTGCTGCTGGTCTTCAGTGTACTTCTGTAAACACACACACACACAAGCATAATTTCAGCAATTAGAACGGGTGTCCCAATACTTTTGGTCGCAGTGGGTCTGTCTGGAAACCGAGAAGAGAAGAGGGCGTGTCTAAATCCTTAGTTCTACTCACCCCGTTGATGGTGATCCAGGGCACGTACTGGTGCGGCGGCTGCAGGGCGCCGGTCTTCTTGGCGTTCTGGTGCATCAGCTGGTTCCCCTCGTCGCCGTTCACGCACGACATGACGTCCGCGTACGAGGTGTCGGGGCTGAACAGACCAGCGCACTGCAGGGAGGAGAGGAACAAGAGAGGTGCATTATGGGAAATGTAGTCCCAAAGCCGTATTGTAATGGTAGGCATGTTCATGACTCTAGTCAGTCTGAGTTAAATAGAGCGACTTACAGTACTGTGACAGTGTACAGTCTGAGCAATTGAGGGTTAAGGGCCGTGCTCAAGGGCCCAACAGTGGCAACCTGGCAGTGATGGGGTTTGAACCAGTGACCTTTTGATTACTAGTCCAGTACCTTAACCGCTTGGTCCGTTTCGGATTCGTTTAGTCCGGGTCCGACAGAGGCCGGTTTGGACTGGTTATTTTATTCTGCCCTGGTTTTAGTCAGGGTGGGATTAGGTCTAGTCCAGGCCGGTTTAAACTATTCCGGGTTTAAGATCAGTCAGGTCGGGTTAGTTAGTCCCAGAGCCGTAGATAGAGAGAGTTGCGACACTCCTTGATCTCGCCGCTACGCGGTCACGTGGTTCATGTAACCCTCAATAGTTCCAAACAAACTCGGCGCTGTCATGTTCTCAAATGGGACAGGCAGCAGTAAATGAAATATTAAACGGCAAATAATAAACATTTGTACAATTTCTGGGTATTTTCAACTGCGTTTACATTTACTGCATCTTACTGCAACCATAAAGTGGAAGATTGATGTTTATAATGATTTGTTAATAGGTCGTTCTTGTTAACACACAGTACATTATATTAGCATACATTACATAATGCGATATCATTAAGTAGTAGAGACAATATACAGTATAGACATTAAAGTTTTTTATGTTTTGTTTTTTGCATAAACTAATCTCCCTTCACTTTCCTGAGGATTCATAATAATAATCATTTTGGCTAAACACTAAGTCATGTGCTGGATTCATAAGGTTTACCTGCACTGAATGAACAGATTGATAAACACATTACCGTACCAAAAACATTATAGTGCAGGTACATGAAAAAGCATTCATTCATCTCTTATTTCATGAGTGATTAATAATTGATTCCTACATGTAATACATTAATGAATTCATTATGAATATATGCACTAGTTCATTTTGTCTAATGTAAGTGGTGGACAAGGTACACAAACCATGTAGTTGAGTTAAAGTAGAGATATCCAAGGTAACATATTACTCCAGTAAAAGTAGTAGTAAAAGTAAAAATACTCTTTACCTCCACTAAAGTACTAAACTAAATTTACCTTCAAATGTACTTAAGTATGAAAGTAAAAGTATAATGATTTATTGTGGTTCTAATGTTTTATGATCATTTCTGTAACAAGACTCTTGATTAATCAACTCATTTTAGGTGAAAAGACTCGTGTGTCATTAATTAAGCTTAACTGACTAAGCTAAATTGGGTTATACCTATTAATTAAGATAAACATGTAACATTTAGTGCTGAGCAAATGCTAAACAATAACAGTATTAAGTATATTAATGACATTAAATTCATAATTTTTTTAAAACAAAGCAACAAACAGCTAAAAATGTTTGATAAGTAGTGGAAATGAATGGGGCTCTATGGGATGTTTGGAACTATACAGAGCTCCACAACCCGGAAGCTGCGCAGAAAAAATGTCCCGCCCCCTTTCCAACGGTTCCCTATGGGAGTGTCGCCACTCTGTTCTCTCTACCGCTCTGGTTAGTCCGATTCGAGGTGAGAATAGTCCGGGTCAGATTTAGGTCTGTCGGAGTCAGAATGATGACGTGGCCAAAAGTATTGGGACGCCTGACCATGAGCTTGTTGGGACGTCCCATTTAAAGAAAAACAAAAAAACGCCTGTATGATCTAGAGCAGGGGTCATCAAACTACGGCCCGATGCTTTCATCTGACCGGCCCCTTTAACCACAGCAGCAATACATGTTGTCTGGCCGCCGTTCATCTCTAAACTCACAGTATTATAGCGGGAAAAAAATAACAGAGGAAACAAAAACTGGCCACGTGGCGTCTCCGTAGATCATACGGCAGCGATCCAACGGGTGGCGCTCCAAGCATGGTGGGTTCTGCGAGAGGCAAAGCAGTTGAATGGAACGTCATTATGAAAATCGTCGTGTCCTGTGTTGATTTCATTAAAACTAAAGCTCTTAACTACAGGCAGATTCAGGAATTATTGTCCTGTTTGGACGCGAACAATGTTGCTTGGTATACGACCTTTGTTTGGAATACGACTCGCGTGCTAGAACTTGTACGGGTCAAAAAGAGTCACGACACCGCGCGCGCGACCCTCGTTTACCTCTCGCGACACAAAGCCACGGGCGTTAACGGTGTGCCGTGTTGCTAAGCAACATGAGAGCGAACATAACATTCGCAAACTATTACATTATTTCTTGGACGAAACACCCGCTAAATGATCAGGATTACGGTTTATATTAATCTGGACGTTTCCATGTATAGTACATGACTTATAATAGTGCTCAACCAAGTTTGTACTTGTTCTTCCATATTAATACGCCACTGAAAAGAAAAATTTAATGTTATTTTCGCCCTCATGTTGCCTAGCAACACTGTTAATCGAACTATTTTGCGTCGCGGAAGAATGCTTTATTGTAAGTTTATACACAATAAATACATTTATGAATTAAACATTGTAGTATTTATTATATTTTATGTTGACCGCCGTTTTATAAAAGCAATAAGCCACTCGAGACCGTACGTTACTGTTACGATTTTAGCACGGGGAAAGAAGTTTTAGAAAAACGTCATCCCCGTGCTAAAATCACAGTAACGTACGGTCTCGAGTGGCTTATTGCTTTATTTTACAACGGCTCTAAACGCGGCTCAGCCAATCAGATTTTAGGACCGGAACTATCAGTTTTATACATTATTTTATACAACCCCATCAACGTATAATATGCCAATAACTATAGGATTTTTTTTTATGGGAACAGATTAATCATTTTCCCTTTATTTCTAATGGGAAAAATTCGTTTGGTACACGTCCTGTTTGGTATGAATCCAAGGATCTGGAACGGATTAAGGACGTATACGGAGGTACCACTGTACCTGTGAGCAGACTTTATCAAAGTTTAAACACCTTAAATCTCCAACCAGATTCAGACTCACTCATCAACACTTATTACCTATTATGACTGGCAGTAACAAATATGGAACCTGATGCTGACCGTCTCGTCAGGCAAAAGCAGAGTCACAGTTCACACTGATTTTTGGGGAAACGCTGTATGAGTTGGGATAATGGAAATGATTAAAATAAATCAAATGTCTGCATTATCATTATGAAGTAAAATTATACTACAGTTATACACAGCAGACAATACATCCAGTATACATAACAAATAGCTTTTTTTGGGGTGTGTTTACTATTTCGTCTGCGGTCCGACCCCCCCCCCCCCCCCCCCCCGAAACACTGACGAACAGTAATCCGGCCCTCAAGTTAAAAAGTTTGAGGACCCCTGATCTAGAGCTTCTCACAAGACGCTGACGTTCGTCTGTCTATGGGAATTTGTGCTCCGATGTCGTACGGCTGAGCGCCGATTGATAGATATATGGCCACGAGTATCTGGACGCCTGACCGTAAGCTTGTCCGGACGTCTTGTTTCAAAAAACGAGTGACCTCTGCGTTATCTTTTCAGCTAGAACAACAGCCGCGCTGTGGGGATTTGTGCCCGTCCTGTGAGAACATGACGGCATGTGTGTGGCAGTCGGTGTTCCGGTTCATCCCAGAGCCGTTGAGTGGGGCTGAGCTCACGTCTTTATGGAGCTCGCTCATGCTGGTACAGGAAAGGACCTTCCCTAAAGTGTGTCGTCTGTGTTGTACTCACGGTAGGCGCCGCCTTCAGCACGTCGGTAGACGCCTCCATGCAGGTGATCACCGCGTACGCAGCATCGCCCATCTTGTCCAGCATGCAGGTCTGAACAGAACACGGGGGGGGAGATGAACAGGGTCAGTCCACGCTGCTGCGTCCCGAACTGATGTCCAGCTCTGATGCTGGCGTGCCCATTATTGGTGCCCGACACTGGACAGTAGGTAACACGGGCGCTTTGACTGGCGCAGCTCCATTCACAGGAGGGTTTGATCTACAGTAGATCTTCTGCTGGTCCACACCAGACACCACAGCCTTCACATCCTCCGGT